>NC_086325.1:26861949-27161949 GCF_036172605.1 Pelobates fuscus
CTAATGAGTGACACTCTAGCCTGCTAAATTGTATCTGGCAGCTGTCAGAGATTTCATTTTTTGCTGGTTTACACTTAGCCACTTTGTATTCATTGCTTTATGTGTTTTCTCGTTTTTTTTTTTTTTGTTTCTAATAAATAGGCACTATATGTGTTGCCGTATTTTTAAGCCAAAAAGAGTGTGTTTTCATGTTTTGTCTGGCTAATTAGAGTTGTGGCTGAGATTCTAGTTAACATGTTCATTGCTGAAGCGGTGGACATTATTATATTTATACTTATCTAGTGATTTATTATTGGAGCGCTCACACTATCTTATTGTATAACTTTTTTTTAAAAACAAAAAATGCCCTATTGGGAATAATTCTTTAGGTCCGCAGCCAAAGCTAAAATAACTAATACAATAAAGATTGAAATCCAGCGCCATTCCAAAGCTCCCGTAGTTGCTCAGCACGTTTCCGTCTGATGTCACAGCAGCCTTTATGAGGTCCAATCAAAAGCTTCTCCGAGAGAAGTCTGTTATTGGACTGTTTAACCGGTTCAGAGCGCATGCACACTCTCTGAGACGGCGTGGGGGGAGGGGGGGGTGAGGAAGAGAGGAAACTTAAAAAACATTAATCATCAAGTACAGGGAGGCAGGAGGGCTACAGTTGAGGATGGATATATACAAGCTTTCCCTTGTATGTTCTGCCTGCAAGGGGAGAAGCAGAGAATGCTGTCGCCAGAGTACAGAACGCACTGACGATAGAAGTACATTTCGCACAGAATTGACATTTGGAAGTCCGGAACAGAGTTCCACTAACAGAGTGTGACTAACCCCCGGCACAAATATCTCTGGATGTACAGTGTTTTTTTTAATTCTTTATTTTTCCGTGCATAAGTTTAAACATAACAATCATTCATGTCGTGCCACAACGGCAGAAACATGTTTGGAGGAAACAGCGCTTAACAGTTGTGGCAAAGAAATTAAATGCACATTTTTTATTTTTTTTACTAAACGGTTATTTTGTCAGAGTAGGCTTGGATAAAATAAAGCAGAACTAAGTAAAACAAAGATGCTAAATGTTTAACATTGCTAGGTCGCTTATTTTAGAGTAGGTATAATGTGAACACACTTTAAAGCAGTATCTTGTTACAAAATAATGCCTAGAGACGTTATGCTGTGAGTGTTTAGGCTAGGAGGCCTCGCTTTGTGGATTATAGTGCTAAACCTTGCTTACACCATAAAGTAACATTACTATTCTCCCTAGGTATGATTGCCTTGTGGTACAACAGTTTATCACCAGGCATTAAACCACTGGGGACAAGTCCAGTCATAAATATCACCTTGATCACCATTAAATGCCGGCCTGGATGTATAACGAGTAATGAGTGTCTCGTTATTATGTAATTTTGTTCTAACTGTATTTTGATATTTATATATAGATATCAAAATACACTTAGAACGAATTAATATAAATATCTATATATGTATATATCACTATATATATGCACCTATATACAAATAAAAATAATTTAAAAAAATTATATATATATATTGGAAGGCATGGCCTGAAGTTGTGGGAGGGGCTATAGACCTACAAAAGGGACTCCCCCCTTTCCCTGCTTACCTTTGTGGGTCAGACGAATAGCACTTCTAGGTCATACAAGACGTCATTTTGATTTCACCTTTACTCCATGAGGTCTCCTACTCCAAGCTGTGTCCAGGAATCCTGCTGCAGGGCTTTCCGTTAATCCAGTGGCTTTCTTTCCGGTCAGCATCATTTGGTGTCTCAGGGACTCTCAAACCATAAGTTGACCCACCTGTCGCGCCAGGATTAGTTCCCACGGCGTTCAGCACAGCACGGGTCCTCACTTTACGGTTTCCTTTCGTTTTGCACGGTTATTTCATTACCTAATACTCACCTAGCTGTTCATGTAAAATCTGTTGGGTTAAAATCATCTGTGCGGTTAAAACTACAAACGAAATACAATTTTTCGCCTACACATTGTCACCCACCGGTCTTTGTGTGTACTACAGGCTTCTCAGACATTATTGCATTTCATGTACAAACCAACTAACATACTGCATTTTCACCTACACACTGACCCCTACCGGTCATTCAGTGTACTCAGGGCCGGTGCAAGGATTTTTGACTACACAGGCGAAGATGCATTTTGCCACCCCTCCTCCCCCCAAAAATGAATTTTCACCTGTGTGTCATGTAACCCCCCTTTTAAATTTCTTATCCCCTTCAGTGTTTTATATCCTATCATTTGAATATCTTACTCCCTTTTTTTGCTTTGTGTGTCTTACACCCGCTTTGCTGTTTTTTATCTCCTCGTGTTTTTCTTACAACCATTTGTGTATTTTTTTTACTTACTCCAGCCCCTTTGTCTGTCTCTTTCTTCTCCCCAGCATCTCCTGTAACTTTTATTGTCCCATGTCCCTCACTCCTGTAACTTTTTTGTCCCATTTCCCCCACTCCTGTAACTTTTTTGTCCCATTTCCCCCACTCCTGTAACTTTTATTGTCCCCTGTCCCCCACTCCTGTAACTTTGATTGTCCCATTTCCCCCACTCCTCTAACTTTTATTGTCCCCTGTCCCCCTCCTGTAACTTTTATTGTCCCCTGTCCCCACTCCTGTAACTTTTATTGTCCCCTGTCCCCCACTACTGTAACTTTTATTGTCCCCTGTCCCCCACTACTGTAACTTTTATTGTCCCCTGTCCCCCACTCCTGTAACTTTTATTGGCCCATTTCCCCCACTCCTGTAACTTTTATTGTCCCTGTCCCCCACTCCTGTAACTTTTATTGTCCCCCACTCCCCTCTTACCTTTCATTGTGCCCCCTTCCCTTCTTCTCTCTCCATGTTGAGCGGGCGGTACGTGGTGGAGGATCCTGTTTCCTGTCCCGGTCTGACAAGAAGCAGTTTGTTGCATCTCCTGTCAGACCGGGTAAACCGCGGCCAGCCCACTCGGCAACTCTACATGCAATGACCGGCAGGAAGGGAGCACTATGCAGGGTGCTCTCCTCCTGCCGGTCACCCGAGGATTGCGCCCCCTGGGCCGGTGCGCCCTAAGGCGGCTGCTTGTGCTGCCTTATGGTAGCGCCGGCCCTGAGTGTAAAACAGGCTTCTCAGACATTATTGCATTTCATGTACAAACCAACTAACTACTGCATTTTTGCCTACACACTGACCCCTATCGGTCATTTCGGTGTACTACAGGCTTCTTAGATGTTGTTTGAATTTTCATGTACAAACCAATAAACCACTGCATTTTCACCTACACACTGACCCCTGCCAGTCATTTCGGTGTACTACAGGCTTCTCAGACATTATTGCATTTCATGTACAAACCAACGAACCACTGCATTTTCGCCTACACACTGACCCCTACCGTTCATTCGGTGTACTACAGGCTTCTCAGACATTATTGCATTTCATGTACAAACCAACGAACCAACAAATTTTCACCTACACACTGACCCCTACCGGTCATTCAGTGTACTACAGGCTTCTCAGATATTATTGCATTTCATGTACAAACCAACGAACCACGGCATTTGCGCCTACACACTGACAACTACCGGTCATTCGGTGTACTACAGGCTTCTCAGATATTCTTGCATTTCATGTACAAACCAACGAACCACTGCATTTTTGCCTACATGCTGACCCCTACTGGTCAATCGGTATACTACAGGATTCTCAGACTTTATTTCACTTCATAAGCAAACAAACTAACTACAGCATTTTCGCTTTTATACTGACTCCAACGGAATATTTGCATGGTTGCACGCTTAAAATATAAGTCCTTCCAATTACGTACTTTCACACATTAGGTTATTCAGCTGCCAGTGATGGTTCACTACACTCATGTTTCCGGGTACAGTTGTATTCCATATCACAGATGATATAACAAGTTAATCATACTACCAGGTATATACACCTGCTCATGGGGTATTTACATACATTTTCTGTTTTCCCTTGGATATATCCTTAGCGTACTGGCAATTAGAGACTATAGGTTTCACATAGGTATTCTCCTTTCTTGGCATCTACGCCTATTGTATAGTGGTCCCGCGAGGCCAAAACCCAACCTCAACGCTCATAGGAAAACGCCCATGGGGCCACTCGTTAGCTAGCTGCCTCGCATAGTATATAAAGAGGGCTTTCTGGTTACAGTCACTGAGAGGCCAACATCCTGCCATTACGTTGGTGGCCACCAAATTCCCTCGCACCATTGCATAGATAGAGCCTCTCAAGCCACTTGGCAATTAGCAGGGCCTCACCTGTCACCAAACAAAGGATTAATTGTTTTGCCATGCGGCTTTAGCTAGCAAGCCAGTACTAGCACACTGTGGGTTCATATAATAATGGCTATCTTCATCTTTCACTTGGAGAGGATGTTGCTAGTCCCACATGACAATTTTGTCCCAACACAGCGGACGATCACGAATTCAGGCTCCAAGCTCTAGCACCTCAGAACTACCAGAGACAAATTGGGTCGTCTTATTCTCTTTGGCAAATCCCAGATTTGCAACGATTTCCATGTTGGCACAAGTAGTTTCAGTGCATGCAGACTGTGGCATATATGCTCCCAATACGTCAGGGCACATGAAAACCATGTGTCCCAATAAATGTATCCTGAACATTACTTCACGTCTGTAAACATTATGCATTTCCAGTACTTTCTAACTCATCACCCTTCCAGACATTTAGTTGATTTCCTAATCTCCGATTTTAAAGGCCTTCCGGACAGGTATTGCCATATACTGTTGGGGAAATCTAGAATGCCCTGACTTGCAGTCATCACAGCAGCATCCAACAGCTGGCAATACACTCATGGCCCAAGAATGGCAGAAAGATTTCTACCTGGGCCTCTCCGATCTACACCATTTACAGTGTGGCGCAATCCCATTGGGATTGTCACAGGGAATCTTCCCTCACACCAAGCCACGGCAGACCTAACTACACGTAATGGTAAACTACTGTGGCAGCTGACGTGACAGCCGCCATGGCAGGGGGTCATTTATGGTCAAGGTCATGGATTACATGAACCTCGCCAACATAGCCGGGCTCTGACTAAACTGGCCTTGTCCACCAGCACTCAACACGCTTGCTACAGGGTTTCCACTTATACAATACGTTTCATGTCGGACCATGACTTAGATAGCTGGTTTGAGGTTTCACCATTTATGGCATTCACTTCTTTTTGCCACCTTAAGTTAAAAGTTCTCGCACAACACGGTTAAACTTTATCTCACGGACATTCAACACTATACGTATTTCTCCTTCCCAAACAACAAAGGTTCCTATCCTGCTACCCCATACATACCTTACTTAGAGACATAGTCAAGCGGACGTTCAGCTACAACTAAATACTGGCCATAGACATACAATGTTCAAACCATATCAGAACCACTCGAGCATGCACCTTCCGAACCATGCACCAATGCAGTCATCAAAACTGCTACCTATCTAGCCTTTAACTGCTTTCTCAAGGTATAACTCACTATCAGCTGCAAACATCATAAACAAGAGTGCCTGTTGATCTCTTATTCTTCTAAAACACACAAACCACTATGTCCGGTCCCTTCCTAAAACTAAGACGAGTCAGATGGGTAAACCAGTGCATATAACCTACTACCTTACAAGCAATGCTGGGTGCCCGGTTAAGGTACTGGTTACGTTCTTGGGCACGCCACCATACGCACCACTGAACCATTACTGTCGCTGTACGATACTGTCCTTACCACAGGTAAGTTCATGCACTATATAGCCAAGATATCCCCGCACACGTTAAAGAAACGGGGCCGCTCGGAATCAGAGGGTTATGCGACTTACATACCACAGCCGATACAGGAATTAGGAAGCTTTCATTAAAATGTCTACCTGATGGTTAACAAATGCACTATGATCCTGTATAATGTTTTGCATTAATATTTCTCTTTTTACCGGCCTACAGCATACGTCGGTTTCGGCACACCTCAACCGATTATTCCTAAAACTACATCGCTACAACCATCTTATTCTAGATCATATGAGAATGCCCCGAACACAAATTGCCTTTGAAACCGTATGGTAGCCGAGGAATAAGAATTACCCCCATGATGGCATACCATTTTCAAAAGTAGACAACCCAAGGTATTGCAAATGGGGTATGGTGAGTCTTATTTAGTAGCCACTTAGTCACAAACACTGGCCAAAATTAGGGTTCAAATGAGTTTTTTGCATTTTTCACACACACAAACAAATATGAATGCTAACTTTGGTCAGTGTTTGTGACTAACTGGCTACTAAAAAAAGACTGGACATAACCCATTTGTAATACCTTGGATTGTCTACTTTTGTAAATGGCAAGCTATCATGGGGTTAATTATCATTCATGTGTTACCATACAGTCTCAAAGGCAACATAACCTGTTGGGGAAATCAAACCAAGCGTTTGATGATATCCTGAGTATCTGCCCCTGTCCAGATTAAAAGGTTGTACAGCGTGCACGCTTCCCGAGTAATTCACACCGGACACAAGATTCTGGTTAATGAATCAACTGAGGAATGTTTATTTTCGGGGGTTGAACCCCCTTATTAAGCACTAACACATAATTATAGATAACAGAAAAGGAATACATCGATAATTGGTTAAGTGTTAAGTGGTTTTAGTCAAAGCACGTCCTACTGATCATAACGTCACGCAGTGGGACTAGTGTCATAAAGTTCTCCCCCAGATTCCAGCGCCATCTTGTACACTGTCGACGGGAGGGGTAGCTTATAGCGGCCATTTTGAGTAGTCATTATTATAATGTGAGTTTGTTTAGTTAAATGGAGTAAATAGGCATTTTACTAAATCGTCTATTATGTCCTTAACAGTCCCCCCTTAAAATGACTATTTACGACAACTAATAACTGACCCTATACTGTCCCTAGAGAAAAATAACAAACGGCTAACATGCTCATCCGTCTGTCCAGGCCTCGAACACTTCACTCCGTGGGTATCCCGCAGTGGCTAGTCCATCATATCTCCCACATCAGACTTTTACCCGTACAGACAGACGCTATCCCTATATTGTTCCTATAGGGAGGTAATCGTATATTTAGTACGATGGGATCGTAGAGGTGTGTATGGCATATCACAGGCTTCATCGTCGATATCTCGATGGAGCAGAGTTGGGGTGATGTGATTGATGGTCTGACCTACTGTCTTTTGTAGATATTTCTGCACACACGGACAAAGATGGCGAGTAACAACAACACTGCCAAGACTGCCATTCCCACTTGAAGAAGAGTCTTCTGCCAACCATTCAGCCATCCAAACCAATTATCCCATGAATTATTAACCCCTGAGTTACGTTTTAATTCTTCTGAGAGATTTTCTAATTTCTCTATAGCCATGGTTACCTTACCATTTGGGCCAGTATTGTCTGGTATGAAGGTGCAACAGGTCATGGTATCAGGAAGAATCTTACAGACCCCCCCTTTTTCAGCCAATATCATATCCAAGGCTATTCTGTTTTGAAAGGTAATTTGAGAGGTAGCCTGTAATTGTTCTGCCAAACCCTGGAGGGCATCTCTGGTGTAATTAACAAAACGCTGTTGATTATAATAAATTTAGTTTATCCAATTCAGATTTTTGTTGCCGGTGACTATCGTAAGTATAGATTAAAACCCTGCTGCTACTTCGTCTCTTGCTTTTAAATTCATTGGGAACCCCCCTTGGCACTCCCACGGCATCAATATAAATGTGAGGGTCGGAACTGCCTTTTACGGGAGTGTCACGCTTTACCCTGGGGTGTATCAGTGATGTGTTTGAGAAGCCTTGGTGATTATCTGATATTATATGAATTGGCATAATAACTTTGGCTAAGGTACACTCTCCCCACCAGGGGCTTAACAATCTGGATACACCATGACTCCATCAGGTGGTTTGGTATCCCTCTGGATTAGTGGATATGCTCTCTTCCATGACTCACACATGGATGAACCATTATTTGACTGTATGTAGAGGCTTAGGAAACAGTTTTCTACCTCTGGAGGTAGATTCAAGTGCACAGTACCAAGGTTGGGCCTAGCACCCTCACAGACATAACAGTTTTTTATTATGAGAATTTCCATTATACCTCATCCTTTCAAGCCAAACCAGTCTCTACTGCCATAGTGTCTTCAAAAGTGGGGTTAGCTATTGCAACCATGTCTTTAAGAGTCTTAATATGTGGTATAAGAGGATTGACAGTCATGTGTTCTGTGTCTACCCATTCAGGTGAGTTATACATGTCTTGTAAATAAAAAGTGCCTAATGTATTATATGAACTACCCCCCTTCCAACACATTCCCATAACATATTCCCCAGCATCCCCAGGACTAGGATGTTCAATATTCAGGGTTAATTTTATAGGGGTTGACCCTGTCGGTTTACGTATAGACATTCTGTCCAAGAGTGATTTCCCAGTTACGTCCAGTTTTCGTAAGGCACTCTGTGGTCTATAACCCCATGGTCGACCTGTATTCCAACCCACCGCTCTCTTATATTGTAACATTAATATTTACAATGTTCATCCCTTGAGGGTTATTATACCGGTTAATCCTTCTCGCTGCTATTTGATACAAAATACAATGAAAGATACATTTGTTTCATGTATTAGAGTTATGCCCTCCAAAACAACTTGAAATTTAATTTGGTTTGTTCAATGAAAAAAAGAGTTAGACAAGCTGGAATCTTTGAGGCAATAATCATTGAATAGTGATGTCGCGAACATACATTTTTCGGTTCGCGAACGGCGAACAGGAACTTCCGCAAACGTTCGCGAATCGGCGAACCGGGCGAACCGCCATTGACTTCAATGGGCAGGTGAATTTTAAAACCCACAGGGACTCTTTCTGGCCACAAAAGTGATGGAAAAGTTGTTTCAAGGGGACTAACACCTGGACTGTGGCATGCCGGAGGGGGATCCATGGCAAAACTCCCATGGAAAATTACACAGTTGATGCAGAGTCTGGTTTTAATCCATAAAGGGCAGAAATTGCCTAACATTCCTAAATCACAATGGATATGGATTGACACCTGACATATTGACACCTCGACATATGGATTGACACCTGTCCTCAGAGACCCTGATACACACTGACACAGAGCAGAATAGGGACTGTTCCCCCTACATAGGGTCACTTGGCAGATATGGATTGACACCTATCCTAAGGATCCCTGATACACACTGACACAGAGCAGAATAGAGACTGTTCCCCCTACATAGGGTCACTTGGCAGATATGGATTGACACCTATCCTAAGGATTCCTGAAACACACTGACACAGAGCAGAATAGAGACTGTTCCCCCTACATAGGGTCACTTGGCAGATATGGCATGGTCGTGGGAGGAGGAGGATGACTTTCACGTCTTCCCCTGTTAGATTCCCATTGTGCTGTGACATCACCCTTATACGCTGTGTAAAGCATACTTTTTAATTTATTTTGCAAATGCTGCATCCTTTCCGACTTGTAATTCGGTAACATTTCCGCCACTGTCTGCTTATACCGGGGGTCTAGTAGCGTGGACACCCAGTACAGGTCGTTCTCCTTCAGCCTTTTTATACGAGGGTCCCTCAACAGTCACGACCGCATGAAAGACCCCATTTGCACAAGGTTGGATGCCGAGCTACTCATTTCCCGTTCCTCCTCCTCACACAGAGCAGAATAGGGACTGTTCCCCCTACATAGGGTCACTTGGCAGATATGGATTAACACCTGTCCTCAGAAACCATGATACACACTGACACAGAGCAGAATAGATCCAGCACTCTTCGCAGGGCACACTCCAGGAAGAAAACAAATGGTATGATATCGCTGATGGTGCCTTCGGTGTGACTGACTAGGTTTGTCACCTCCTCAAAAGGACGCATGAGCCTACAGGCATTGCGCATGAACGTCCAGTAACGTGGCAAAAAAAATCCCAGCTCCCCAGAGGCTGTCCTAGCACCCCAGTCATACAAATATTCATTAACAGCTTTTTCTTGTTGGAGCAGGCGGTCGAACATTAGGAATGTTGAATTCCAAAGTTTCGGGCTGTCGCGAATCAAGCGCCTCACTGGCATGTTGTTTCGCCGCTGGATATCAGCAAAGTGTGCCATGGCCGTGTAGGAATGCCTGAAATGGCCACACACCTTCCTGGCCTGCTTCAGGATGTCCTGTAAGCCTGTGTACTTATGCACAAAGCGTTGTACGATCAGATTACACACATGTGCCATGCACGGCACATGTGTCAACTTGCCCAACTTCAATGCCGCCAACAAATTTTTTCCAATGTCACAAACCACTTTGCCGATATCCAGTTGCTGCGGAGTCAGCCACTTTTCCACCTGTGCGTTCAGGGCGGACAGGAGTGCTTGTCCGGTGTGACTCTCTGCTTTCAAGCAAGTCAAACCCAAGACGGCGTGACACTGCCGTATCCGGGATGTGGAATAGTACCTGGGGAGCTTGGGGGGTGCCGTTGATGTGGAGTAAGATGCAGCAGCAGAAGAGGACTCAGCCGAGGAGGTTATGGAAGAGGATGGAGTAGGAGGAGTAGAGGAGGTGGCAGCAGGCCTGCCTGCAAGTCGTGGCGGTGTCACCAACTCCTCTGCAGAGCCACGCATTCCAGGCTTGGCAGCCGTCAGCAGGTTTACCCAATGCGCAGTGTAGGTGATATACCTGCCCTGACCATGCTTTGCAGACCAGGTATCAGTAGTCAGATGGACCCTTGCCCCAACACTGTGTGCCAGACATGCCATTACTTCCTTTTGCACAACCGAGTACAGGTTGGGGATTGCCTTTTGTGAAAAGAAATTTTGTCCGGGTACCTTCCACTGCGGTGTCCCAATAGCTACAAATTTTTTGAAGGCCTCAGACTCCACCAGCTTGTATGGTAAAAGCTGGCGGGCTAATAGTTTGGACAAGCCAGCTGTCAGACGCTGGGCAAGGGGGTGACTTTCTGACATTGGCTTCTTACGCTCAAACATGTCCTTGACAGACACCTGACTGTGGGCAGATGAGCGGGAACTGCTCAAGGCGGGAGACGGAGTGGCGGATGGTTGAGAGGGGGCAAGGAGGACAGCAGTGGTTGACGTGGCTGAAGATGCTGGACCAGGAGGAGGATGGCGGCTTTGAGTTTGCGTGCTGCTTGTACTCATGTGTTGATCCCATAGGCGTTTGTGATGTGCGATCATGTGCCTACGCAAAGCAGTTGTACCTAGGTGGGTGTTGGACTTTCTACGACTCAGTTTCTTTTGGCACAGGTTGCAAATGGCATCGCTGTTGTCAGAGGCAGACACACAAAAAAAATGCCACACTGCTGAGCTCTGCAATGACGGCATTCTGGTGGTGGACACAGCATGCGTTGATTGGCGTGCTGTCGGGCTGACCCCGGGTGCCGATGCATGCTGTCTGACTGTGCCACTAGCTCCTTGTGACGACCTCCCCCTGCTTCCAACTCGTCTCCTCCTCCTCCTCTCTGTCTCCCCATCTGAACTTTCGTCCTGTTCTTCTTCTTGCTGAGCGGGCACCCACGTGACATCCATGGACGCATCGTCATCATCAACCGCTTCACTTGTATCTGACAACTCAGCAAAGGAAGCAGCAGCGGGTACAACATCATCATCATCACACCGTATGTCCATGTGTGTAATGCTGCCTGCCTGAGACATATCCCTGTTATCTACATCCTCTGGCAATAATGGTTGCGCATCACTCATTTCTTCAAACGGATGTGTGAATAACTCCTCTGACATACCATGTGAAGCGGCTGTGGTGCTAGTTTTGGTGGTGGCGGCAGGCGGGTGAGTGGTATCTTGAGAGGTGCCCAAAGCTAAGCTGGAGGAGGATGGTGCGTCAAGGTTCCGAGCGGAAGCTGTAGAAGATTGGGTGTCCTGTGTTAGCCAGTCAACTATGTCCTCAGAACTTTTCAAGTTCAGGGTACGTGGCCTCTGAAAACTGGGCATTATTCTAGGGCCAAAGGGAATCACAGCACCACGATGGCCCCTGCGGGGTGGCCTGCCTCTGTCTGTCATTTTTTGGGGGGATTAGTGGTACTATGCGTGCAAGCTACTGTGAGACCAGATATGAGTGGCACTGTGCAGTGGCAGAGGTTGGCAGAGTACACGCTGTAGGCCTGACACACCCGCTTGAAGACAACTAACTGCTATTCAATCTATAACAGTGAAAAAAAGTTTTTTCTTTGTAAATGCACGCTATAGTCACACCAGATATGAGTGGCAAAGTGCACTTGCTGAGGTTGGCAGAGTACACGCTGAAGGCCTGACACCCAGACGCTTGCAGACAACTAACTGCTATTAGCTTACAGTGAAAAACTTATATTGTTTTTAAAGGCACGCTTTAGACACGCTATAGTCACACCAGATATGAGTGGCAAAGTGCACTTGCTGAGGTTGGAAGAGTACACGCTGAAGGCCTGACACCCGCTTTAAGACAACTAACTGCTATTCAATCTATAACAGTGAAAAAAGTTTTTTGTTTTTAAATGTCAAGCTTAAGCTATTGTGACACCAGATATGAGGGGTGGCACTGGGCAAGTGGGCACAGTATCCACTGTGAGCCTGACACAGAAGCTGGCAGGCAGACAGGCAACTGCAATTAGATTACACAGGGAAAAAAAGCAGACTGATATTTTAGCCCTAAAAAGGGCTTTTTGGGGTGCTGTTCTTACAGCAGAGATCAGATGAGTCCTTCAGGACTGTAGTGGACACTGAATACCCTAGCCTAGCTATCAATTTCCCTATCTAATGAGCAGCAGCTACACTTTCCCTCCTCTATCTAAGAATGCAGCTTCAGAATGAATCTAAAATGGATGCTGTACAGGAGGTGGGAGGGTCTGGAAGGGAGGGTCTGCTGCTAATTTGCTGGAATGTGTCTGCTGACCGTGAGGCACAGGGTCAAAGTTTGCTCAATGATGACGAATAGGGGGCGGATCGAACCGCGCATAGGTTCGCCCGTCGTGGCGAACGCGAACACGCTATGTTCGCCAGGAACTATTCGCCAGCGAACAGTTCGGTAAATCACTAGCATTGAATACATCAAGGTTTCCAGGTAAGAGATTAGGAGTGTCCGCAAGAATAATCGAGCATCGATAGCAGCGAGAAGGATTAACCGGTATAATAACCCTCATTGTAAATATTAATGTTACAATATAAGAGTGCCTAAATTAAAGGTAGAAGTGTATAAAGCATTTGGTATAAAGGTTTAAAGGTTTATTATATTTTTAACAAAATGCACGTTAATGTACTTGTTGTGGACAAAAATATTAACCCAATTTATGTTAGTAAATTGAATGTAAGGAACCCCAGAAACAACCCACTAACTAAGCTCTTGCGGGTGGGTTCTGACATACTTTCACGCTTTGTTGTTTCTTCCACTTGTCCAATTAACCTTTTAGGTGCTGATGTTCTGTCCCGTCTCCAAGCTTCTATCTAGATAGGGTCTGGATAGGGTCCCAGCTACACTCTAGTCCACGGGCCCTGATGACATTGGACGCCTACGAGTCCCACCTGTGGTAGTTACACTAATAAAGGGAGCTACTCCACCACGAAGACCACAGTACCCATTGAAGCCTGCACAGGCCCTTGCCATCTCAAAACAAGTTGACAGTCTTTTGGCAAAAGGTGCTCTGGTCAAGTGCGTGTCACAGTGTAACACCCCTCTATTTCCAGTAAAGAAGAAAACTGAAAAAGGACAACCTGACCAGTACCGTATGGTCCAAGACCTCCGTGCTATTAATGAAGTCACAAACCGAGATACTGCTGTTGTCCCTAATCCACATACACTGTTGTCACAAGTTCCTCCAACAGCTAGATTCTTCACAGTGGTTGATCTTGCAAATGCCTTTTTAAGCGTGCCCTTGGATCCCTCTTGACAATACCTGTTTGCCTTCACACACGATCGTCAACAGTATACTTGGACTGTAATGCCTCAAGGGGCACAGAATTCTCCTACTCAATTCGCCAAAGCTATGTCAGCTGTCCTAGAACCTTGGCAGAAGTCTCACCCAGACGTGGTCCTGCTCCAGTATGTTGATGATTTACTTCTCTGTGCAGATGATATTTCAACTGCTGAACGAAACTCCGAAGATTTCATTTGCTTCCTCGCTGAAGAAGGTTGTAAAGCCTCCAAAACGAAACTACAGCGGTGCCGGCCTTCTGTGGTCTTCTTGGGACATTGCCTTTTCCATGGCACCCGACATCTAACCAGGAACAGAGTACTTGCTATTACAAACCTGACCCCTCCATCTACACACCAGGCTCTTCATGCCTTCTTGGGCCTCATCACATACTGCAGGTCTTGGATCCCCGAGGCTTCTCAACTCATGCAACATCTCTATGATGCCTCGAAGACTGAACCATTTTCATTGTCTCCTACAGCTAACACCTCTTACCTTGTCCTTCAAATGGCAATCTCCTCTGCCCCTGCCTTGGGCTTACCCAACTATAAGCTACCATTCCAACTATTCATTTCCGAGAAGATGGGCCATGCTTCAGGGGTCTTTACTCAATCACATGGTTCCCGTCAACGCCCCATTGGTTACTTCTCATGCATGCTAGACCCCGTAGCCAGGGGTGGTCCCTCCTGTTTGCGTGCTGTGTTTGCTGCCAGTGCCCTACTGGACAAAACTAATGACTTTGTTCTTGGACATAAACTAACAGTCCTTGCTCCACATGATATCGCTGCAATCCTGAATCAAGTCCAGCCGAAACATCTCTCATCTCAGAGACATCTCCGCCTTCAAACTTCCCTCCTCTTGCCTGATAATGTCACTTTACAGAGATGTTACTCATTGAACCTGGCCACTCTTCTGCCACTTCCCAAGGGGGGAGTCCCACAATACTGGTACAGTCTGGACATCAATCCTGACGTTCATATGGAATTTCAAGTGACAAAGCCCACGGTTCCACATGATGAACAGCCCGAGAACCACTTACATTGCACCCTGTGGTTAAAGGATAACCCAGGTCCTGACCCATACTATGAAGAAGAACTATTCAGCCTGGTAGAAATACACATCACACTGACAGAATTGTTCTGTGACTCCAAAGGCAACATGGTTCTCTTAGTCTATCTACCTATGGAGGTATCGCATTTATATCACCATTGGGAGGTGGCTGTTCCTCATATCTCTTTCACCAAGTCTCCAGATCTCTCATGGAAGGAACTCGGCCCAATGGCCAAGACATGGAGTATTGCAACTCAAGAACAGCTCACATTAACGGGGATCACTAAAAAGACCATAAATTGCAACACAGTCGGTTACCCTTGATATCACACAGAGATATGTGAAGACATCCCTCCTACAGAACAGGACTCGGATGACCCTCATGATTGCTTTGAACAGATGAAAATGGAAACAACCCATCTCCCAACAGTGCACAAGGCTGCTCTACCTAACCCTGATTACACTCTGTTTGTGGATGGTTCTTTATTTGCAGATGAGCAGGGACAATATCATACCGGGGATGCAGTCACCACAGAAGACCAAATACTCCAAGCATCTGCACTCCCATCATCTAAGTCAGCACAAGAAGCCGAACTAATAGCCCTCACGGTGGCATGCAAAATGTCTGAAGGAAAGCGTGTTAATATTTACACAGACTCAAGGTATGCCCTAGGTGTGGCACATGACTTTGGCTTAATCTGGAAAACCAGGGGGTTCCTTACAGCAACAGGTACCCCTGTGAAACATGGCGCAGCTATCAAAGAATTGATTGATGCCTTACTGCTTCCTGAAGAAGTGGCCATACTGAAGGTAAAGGCCCATGGGAGACTGAATTGAGAAGAAGCACCTGGCAACCATTTAACAGACCAAGCTGCTAAGGACGCAGCACGCCAGTGTTGGGAAGTGGACAGAAGAGTGTCCGTCGAAGAAACTCCTATTAACACTATGAAGACCTTACCCACCGATCTCAAGCTCCTAAGAGAACAACAGGCCGCTGCCACCCCTCAAGAAAATCAACCCTCCAGAATGAAGTATACACAATCAACCTCAAATTCTGTCTACCCAAGAATGTGTACCCAGCTGTCGTCCAGTGGGCCCATGGACCAGCTCATTTATCTAAGCATCTCATGAACTCTTTGATTGATAGATCACCACCTTGGCATGAAATTAATGCCGATCCAGTACTATCTGCGCCAAATGTAATCCCGGGAAAATAATTAAGGCTGCACCAAAACATTTGGCCAAACCACAGTACCCTTTCCAGAGGATCCAAATTGATCATATTCATAATGCTAAAGAGTGGCCGGTATGAATACGCACTGGTCATAGTGGATATGTTTTCAGGATGGCCAGAAGCTTTTCCAGTCGCTAATCTCACTGCCAAGACCATGGCAAAGCACCTACTTACCGAAATCATTTGCAGATATGGAGTTCCTGAAGTGATTGAAAGCGACCGGGGAACTTCCTTCACGGCCTTGCTAACCAAAGAGATCTGGGCAGCACTGGGCGTGACCCTTGCATTCCACACACCCTATCACCCACAGAGTAGTGGTAAGGTAGAACGCATGAATGGCACTCTGAAAGCCAGAATGCTCAAAATGTCCCAAGAAACTAACCTACCCTGGCCAGAGAGTCTTCCCATAGCACTATTCAGTGTAAGGTACACCCCAAGAGGGAGGTTTAGCTTATCCCCCTACGAAATTTTATTTGGAACAGCACCCAGGTTAGGCTATTTTCCTCAGCAACTTCAGATTCAGTCAGATGCAATGGTAGACTATATAACTGCGCTCTCTCATGCTTTGACCAAAATCCATGCACAGGTGTTTTCTTCTATTCAAGATCCAGAGTCAAATACAGGCACTCATAAGCTATTTCCTGGTGACTGGGTTATGGTCAAGAAGTTCCTCAGGAAACACACTCTTGAGCCAAGGTTTGATGGTCCATACCAAGTTCTATTGACTACCTCTACTTCTGTAAAGTTGGCCGGGAAGAATACCTGGATACACGCCTCGCATTGTAAGAAAGTTCCTGATCCAGAGGAAGCAGATTCTGCTAAACCATGAGCTTCCTGTGCCTATTTTTGCTGCTAGGCCTATTGAAGGCCCAACAAGTTGCTATTACCAAAGACATTCATGTTTACACATTTTGGTATAATTCTTCAAACACACATGTAGCTACTTTTACCATTGATTACTGTGATATTGTCTCTTGTACCTTTCCACAATCACAACACTCAGCAATATACAAAGACATACCGGACAAGAAAGACCCCTACATTTGTGTGACATGTGGTCATT
Source organism: Pelobates fuscus (assembly GCF_036172605.1). Lineage (NCBI taxonomy): Eukaryota > Metazoa > Chordata > Amphibia > Anura > Pelobatidae > Pelobates > Pelobates fuscus. Next base: position 26,879,198 of record NC_086325.1, read on the forward strand.
GGGGACACTACTGTAGTACCTGAAAGGCAGTGGATTGGAACACAGGTTGACCATGGGGCTACAGACCACAGAGTGCCTTAGATAGGATTGACAGATATGGGAAACCCTTGTTACACAGAACGACCTTATGTAAGCCAACAGGGTCTACCCCAATGAAACTCACATTAAACATAGAACATCCCAGCCCAGGGGACGCTGGGGAGTACGTAATGGGAATGTATTGGAAGGGGGGTGGCTCATATAACAAGTTGGGGACCTTCTATTTACAAGACATGTTTACATCATCTGAATGGGTAAACTCTACACACATGACCATTAAACCCTTAAAGACATGGTAGCCATTGCTAACCCCACATTTGAAGACACTATGGCTGTGGAGACCGGGTTTTCAGATACCAATCTATGGCTTGAGTGGATGAGGTATAATGCTAATTCACACAATAAAACTAACTTATGTTTGTGGTGGGGCCAGACCCCATCTGGGTACAGTGCCCTCTGGCTTACCTTCAGATGTTGAATCATGTTTCCTAAGTCTCTATGCGCAGTCAGCAACAAATTCATCAGTGTGTGAATCATGGAAAAAGGTGTACCCAATAACCCAAGGGAATATCAAGCCACCTGATGGAATCACCGTGTACCCAGGTAATTAAACTTGCTATACAATACATGGAACCACAGGTAAATTCGTGGGTAAGTTCCCTCCTGGTTACTGTACCACCTATCGAGAACATCCCACTGCCCTATTAGTAAATCAAGTTAAATCTGTGGGAGACATTTATTGACTATGTGGTGACATGCAACTCAGACCCAAAATGACTGGCCTGTGGTGGGGAGAATGTACCCTGACCAAAGCTATCATGCCCATACATATAATTTTTGATAACCACCAAGGCCCACCAGATTCACCATACACATACTTTAGGGTAAAAAGGGCAACTCCTGTTCGAGGGAGTTTCGATCCACACATCCACTCGGAGTGCCAAGGGGGGTACCAAATGAGTTCAAGGCCAGAGATGAGGTGGCGGCGGGATTTGAATCCTTGATCCCACTCATCACTGCTAACAAGAATGTTAACTGGATAAATTATATTTACTATAATCAGCAACACTTTGTCAATTATGCTATAGACGCCCTCCAGGGCTTGTTGTGTGTTGCCCTGTGTGCAGAAATACTTGCAGAAGACTGTAGGTCAGACCATTGACCACACCACACCTACATTCCTACATCAAGATTTCGACCATATGGACTGTGACACACCACACACACCTCTTCAGTCCCACCATCTCAAACAGCCAACTACTCCTCTATAGGGATAGTATAGGGACAGCGTCTGTCTCCATGGGCAGGAGTATGACGCAGGAGATGTAGTGCAATAGCCGCTACGGGAAACCCGCGCAGTGAAGCGTTCGAGGCCTGTTTAGACGGATGTGCTGCAGCCAATTAGGGATATCAATAGGGTCAGTTAGTAGTTGTCTTTTTAGTAAATAGTCATTTTAAGGGTGGACTGTTGTGGACAAAAATATTAACCCAATTTATGTTAGTAAAATGCCTATTTACTCAGCATACCTCCAATCAGTATTATTCAATTTATATGTGATTTACTTAAAATGGCCGCTAGGGAGTTTCCCCCAGACATCGACTAACACCCTTACTAACAAGATGGTGTTGGAATCTGGGGGAGACCTCCAAGATACCAGTGACATCACACCCGGTTGGAAGAGCAATAAATGAACCACTTAACACCTAACCAATTATTGATGTATAAATCAATGTTATCTCTGACAAAGCCTATAATGTAATTTTGCTTTATAAGGGGCATGCTGTCCCCCTGAATAAACATTCTTCAAGTTTTTAACTAACCCGAAACCTGTGTCTGGTGTGAATTACTTCAGGAGCCTGCACGCACTATTTCTTTAAATTGGCCGGGGGCAGATAGACAAGACAATCAATTGATTGATATCCACATCAGTACTTTTATTGTCTTAAGAATTTTAAGCTTTTTGTTAACTGTCACAAGAACATTGTAATGGTATTGTGCAGTAGTTTTTAACATGACTTTGTATACGAGTTGAAATGTATCGCTAGCAGTATAGACAAGACTGTTTTAGGCTATTGTTTTTTAATAAGTGTATATACCTTTAAGATTTTTGAATCTGCTTGCCCAGTAAAGTATAAAACCGCCAAGCAACGGCCACAGCACCTATCTTGAGAAAGCCCTTGGAAGAAGGGCGAAACGCGTTGATAAGGTGCTAGTGATTGAGCTCTGCTGCATATACTTTTCGACCAGGTTCCAGTAACAAGCCAGATTGATCCTTAGTGTTTCTCCACTTGAAAATCTTCTGACAGCCTGCCTTTGTGCACGAGGCAGATGCGGTCTCCTCTGGAGAACCGGGCATTCCCTCGGGGACTTCAAGAGAACGAGCAGCTACAAGAGCCATTTTCGTGGTCCTTAGTGATAAGTACCACATTTTAAATTTGTAAGAGTTCCTATTTGGGGGGGGGGAGGGGGAAGGGGAGGATTTTTTGTACTGGGGCAATAAATGTTATAGAGTTACACTATATTTTGTCTCTCTTTGCCTAAAGGAATTTCCAGTACACTATTGGGTCCAGTAGGAATTTGGACTTTCCCCCAAAGGAACCTATATGTGAATTATACAGACTTTGGACATTTTAGGGACATTTATACTGTTTTTATTTATACAGTTTTTTAGATACATTTTTATATGTGTGCACCCTTGATATATTTTAAGGGGATTATCTTCTAAGCGCTGACAATACCAATTAGCATCTAAAGTATAGGATTTGGGGAAAAAAATTTGTTGCAGCTGCTAACATTTATTGTGTAGCTTGGATACAATTTTCATTATTTTGCTAATCTCTATTTCCAATAAGAACGAGAGGTTGTCCAGTCAGACAGTAAATTAGCAAAGACGCAGGTTTCTAATCCAGTATATGCGCTCTCTTCTTTATCTTTTCTAGAACTTTTATAAGTGATGATTCATATGAACTGTGTCTATATTGTATTAGCCTATTCTATGTGCCAACTTTTATTAAATGCATTTATCGGAAATAAAACTCAGAAAGTTCCCTAACTTAAGTTGTTATCAATGTGTGTCTAGTTGCAAATGGTGGTCTATTTTGTAAATATATGTACCGTATATACTCGAGTATAAGCCGACCCGAATATAAGCCGAGGCCCCTAATTTTATCCCAAAAAACTGGGAAAACTTATTGACTCGAGTATAAGACTAGGGTGGGAAATGCAGCAGCTACTGGTAAATTTCTAAATAAAATTAGATCCTAAAAAAAAAGATATTAATTGAATATTTATTTACAGTGTGTGTATAATGAATGCAGTGTGTGCGTATGTGTGTGTGTATGAGTGCAGCGTGTGTGTATGAGTGCAGCGTGTGTGTATGAGTGCAGTGTGTGTGTGCATGAATGCAGTGTGTGTGTGCATGAATGCAGTGTGTGTGTGTATGAATGCAGTGTGTGAATGCAGTGTGTGCAGGGCCGGTGCAAGGATATTTGCCGCCGTAGGCAAAAAATTTTTTGCCGCCCCCTCCCCCCCCATATGTCCTGACTTCCCCTCCTCCTCCCTCAGTGGTCCTTACCTCCCCACCCCCGTGTTCCTTCACCCCCCCCCCCCAGTGGTCCTGACTCACCCCTCCCCTAGTGGTTCTTACCCTTCCCTCCCCTAGTGGTCCTTACTTCCCCCTCCCCTCCCATAGTGGTCCTTATCCCACCCCCTCCCTCTCATAGTGGTCCTTATCCCCCTTCTCCCTCCCATAGTGTTCCTTATCCCCCCCATCCCTCCCATAGTGGTCCTTATACCCCCCATCCCTCCCATAGTGGTCCTTATCCCACCCCCTCCCATAGTGGTCCTTATACCCCCCCTCCCTCCCATAGTGGTCCTTATACCCCCCTCCCTCCAATAGTGGTCCTTATCCCCCCCCTCCCTCCCATAGTGGTCCTTATCCCCCCCTCCCTCCAATAGTGGTCCTTATCCCCCCCTCCCTCCCATAGTGGTCCTTATACCCCCCTCCCTCCAATAGTGGTCCTTATCCCCCCCCTCCCTCCCATAGTGGTCCTTATCCCCCCCTCCCTCCCATAGTGGTCCTTATCCCCCCCTCCCTCCCATAGTGGTCCTTATACCCCCCTCCCTCCCATAGTGGTCCTTATACCCCCCTCCCTCCCATAGTGGTCCTTATCCCCCCCCTCCCTCCCATAGTGGTCCTTATACCCCCCCTCCCTCCCATAGTGGTCCTTAACCCACCCCATCCCTCCCATAGTGGTCCTTATACCCCCCCCCCCTCCCCTCCCATAGTGGACCTTATACCCCTTTTTTTGTTATTAGTTTTTTTTTTATTATTTATTATTTTTTTATTATTATTTCTTTTTTTTTTTTTTTTTTTTCGTCCCCCCTCCCTGCTTGATATATGGCAGGGAGGGGGGCTCTCCTTCCCTGGTGGTCCAGTGGCAGTTCAGTGGGGGGGAGAGGGGGGCTGGCAGAGCTGTAACTTACCTGTCCTGCAGCTCCTGTCAGCTCTCTCCTCCTCTGCGCCGTCCGGTCAGCTCTTCTGTCAGCTTACACTGTAAGTCTCGCGAGAGCCGCGGCTCTCGCGAGATTTACACTGGGAGCTGACCGAGGTGCTGACCGGACGGCGCAGAGGAGGAGAGAGCTGACAGGAGCTGCAGGACAGGTAAGTTACAGCTCTGCCAGCCCCCCTCTCCCCCGGTCTGTATTATGGCAATGCAAATTGCCATAATACAGACCTTGACTCGAGTATAAGCCGAGTTGGGGTTTTTCAGCCCAAAAAATGGGCTGAAAAACTCGGCTTATACTCGAGTATATACGGTATTTCATTGCAGTTTTTCCCCATGTTCAAATGATACACAACTAATAACATAATGTAATTTGTCTTTCCTAGGTATACCAGTCCTTGCCAAACTTGTAATACACCCAGTTATATGGATAAAGGTATCCCAGAGCCTAGGAATGAATCCATGTCCAAAACTCAAAAAGAAACCAGGAAATCTGAATCGTATTCACATGGACAGCTTGCTCTAACAGAGCAAAAAGAGGCTAAAGAGAACTAGTGAAAATGAGCTATGCAATACAAAGAAGAAAAAAATGTCAAAAGTAGAAAAACACACCCAACCAAAAAGTTATAAATGCTACAAAATCGGGCAAAGGTCTAAAAGCAGACAACACATTGAGAAACAGTTTCCATGTACAGATTGCGGCAAAACATTTACTCGTAGGTCATCTTTAATTACACACCACCGAATCCACACGGGAGAGAAACCATATGTTTGCATTGAGTGTGGGAAAGGATTCACTGACAGCTCAAATCTTGTCAAACACCAGCGAACACACACAGGAGAAAGACCATACGCATGCACAGACTGTGGTAAAACCTTCACTGATAGCTCAAACCTTATTGCCCACCAGCGAACACACACAGGAGAGAGACCATACGCATGCACAGACTGTGGTAAAACCTTCACTGATAGCTCAAACCTTATTGCCCACCAGAGAGCACACACAAGGGAAGCGACCGTATGTATGCAGTGACTGTGAAAAGAGCTTTACACTTGTTTCAAACCTTGTTACTCACCCAAGGGCTCACACTGGGGAGAAAGCTCACATCTAATCACACACCAGAGGGCCCACAGAGGCGAGAGGCCATATTCTTGTTCGGAGTGTGGGAGAAGATTTACACAAATTTCTAATCTTATTGCCCACCAGAGAGCCCACACAGGGCTATGGCCATACTCGTGCATGGACTGTGGCAAAAGTTATACACAGCGATCCAACCTTATTGAGCATCAGAGGACCCATACTGGGGAGAGGCCTTATATCTGCACCGAGTGTGGGAAAAACTTCAGCCAGAATTTAAGTCTTATTAAACACCGAAAAGTACACATGAAAAATTAGATGAACGAAGATCTTGAAGATTCCACCGAAAAAAATCATCATTGACTGGAGTCCATAAAGTAGTAGTGGCCAAGCCGTGAACTGACCAGCTTATATTTTATTGGACAAAACTTTAATACAAGAGAATACTATTTCAGTTTCATTATTTTGAAGTAATTTCTACCTTGTAAGACAAGAAGCACTCTTATTAAATAGCATAAAGTCAAATAAAATGATATATATTTTATTACAGCAGTATTTCCTAGTAAAAGCAGATTTCTGTAGTAAATTAAAGCACAATGTGGATTAAAGTAATTTAATATTTTCTGCTGTTAGTAGAAAAAGCTGAACATTTTATATTTCAATGAGATACAGGAGAGAATAGAGTGTACTCTTTAAGATGGAGTATCATCATGTATTGCCCTTCTTTGAGAGATGTCATAAAAACTAAAGCGTACATGTGTGAGTATGTCCCAGAAAGTATCTGTCTTGTGTTATTGGTTTGAAGCTCTCTGCACATTTAAGGAGCTGTGTGGCACAAAATGGCGTACCTAAAATATTTACAGTTGTAAAATAATGTCAAGTATGATAGAAACTGCACATACAACTTTAAAACTTTTCCAATGGTTGTGACACATATAAAGCAAAACAAAAATAACGCAGTACAGCAAGATAAATTCATTGCACAATGCTTGAGTTTCAAGCCTTAAAATTACGCCATTTTTGAATGATTTGGTATAATTTGGCTCCAGGGCAATCTGTCTTCCCTACATTGCGATGTCCCTTCAGAATATAAGCTGATTTGATATAACCTTTCGAGACTCCACACTTGATCAGACTTTGAGCAGCATTTAGGGCGCTAGCACTGGGAGCGCGCTCTGGGTGGAAAAAAAATACAAGTTACAAAAATGATCAAAAAGTATTAGTATAGGTAGAATACTTCAAAATGGAAATGAGGAGATAGTTGAAGACATAAATAGCTAGAAATAAACCAATAAAATGGTTGTTCTGCTGAAATCAAAATAAATAGCATTTCTGTGTTAGAAGAAATACATGTTATGTTTTCTAAACGTACAACAAGGTGGAGACAGAAAAGAGTAAAGACAAACGGTGATAAACGGAGACTCTATAATAATTTATCCCAAATGTGATAGTATGGCATTACCCCATTGTACCAACTTACTAGTGAACGATCCAATAAAGCTAATTCCAATGGATTTTGAGTTGTAGCCTGTTGCATGAGCTCCGAGGTTTCTCCAGCCACGTCCTTCATATACACGGCCATCTTCTCCAACCAGAAAGCTAAATTAATTTGGGAGTATAAAAACAAAAAATATATAAGTATATATCATTATTTGTATAATATAGTAAACTTCACAATTGCCTATTTCTTTGCTAATCTTTTCACTGCCTGAAAACCCATTCTAGGGATGGAATCTTTTCTTGTAGGTCTTCTCCAGCTTTTCAATACACAGTCTACCATTTTTTCTCCTATCTTCTCACCCAGAGATGAGCCAATCACTGGATCTTTAATTTTAACATCAGAGCTAAATAAATATATCTTGGCAGTATGTTGCCTCAATGAACGAATGCACTGGATCAAGAAGCCATACTTTGAAGTCTTCATTTAATTGGTCTGGTTTAGCAAACAGAAGATAGTGAAAGTTTTGCATTAGAGATCTGTTCTACTGGATGCATTTTAGCGAAGGGGAATGATCGTAACCATTTAAAATAAAGGAAAGGCAAATTCCTGGGGGAATTTTTCCTGCTCCTGCCCCGGGCTGGGGATGCCCATGCCAATTATCTTCTTTTATCTATTATATCTTTAAATTCTACCCCCTTGACCTTTAAACTCAGGACATAGTAATTCCAAAGTTTTCCAGCTATCCACTTGATTTTTTTTGAAGACCTCTCTTTTTAAGCAGCTTACTTGTATCCAATGTCACACCAGCCTCGACTGCTCATGTGATAATTCTGGACATTTCTGGCTTGAGCAGAACATGTAGCCGGTGAGGAACAAAATGCCCCCTCAGTGTGGTGGATGATCACATTTGTGACTGGAGTGGCTAAACGACTGCTGCATTTGGCAGCCTTTCCTCCCCATGCTGACTTGGACACGATGGTGGGACATCCTGGTTAAAATAGAGAGAAAAGGAGAATTCAGTTCAAGAACCATACCTCTTTTATTTGGTACCAGGGCGTAACTGCAGGTTGGTACTACACGCTGAACTGTAATATGTTTTATCTATGTATTGCTCAACCCTCTTTGTGCCTCTATATACACTCACCCTTTGTGAGTCTCTTAATTCTTCCTTTCCTCCTTGTGTGTTGTTTGACCCCATTTACCTCCTTGTGTGTCTTTTAACCCACCAATACTTCTTGCTTTGTGCTCCTCTCATAATTGTAGACGACAGTTACAAAGAGATGTTTCTCATAGTGTTTTAGTGTATCTCTTACCTATGCCCTGGTTAACACCCCATTCACACTGTTTAACTCCCTGTCCTATCTACTAAACTGTGATGTATTTAAAGCACTTACCATGCGTAAGGGCACAGAAGGCAGACAGAAGGATAACGAGGAGTTTCATGTTAAGTTTTCAGATTGCACGTCAGATACCTGGAATCAGAATTATTTCAAAGCTCTATGTGTAGTCAAATATGTACCTAGACTACTTCTTTCATAACCCATTTAAGACAAAAAAACAGCAGGAAGAAGTATTGGGAGATGTGGACCTTGGAAAGAGTTTAGATTTTAGTAGATGGTACAGCGCAGCGTGTGAGTACTCTGCAGATTTCACAATGCAGTACCCCTCCCTGGTCCAAGCTAAGTAAGAGGAGGGGGAAATAAACAGATTTTTTTAAAATGTTCCCAATGCACAGAACAGCCTCTGAAACTCACAACAGCTACTATTACCCCCAACACACACTTCAACCCATGTCATCCCCAACACACAATGCAGTCCTATCTCCCACCAACACTCACACAACTGTTCCTATTACACCTTACACACACTAAAGCCCCTATTCAACATGCACATTTGTACTACAACCTCTATTCTCCCACAAATATGCGATCCAGTCTAACCTCCCCATCACACAATACAGCCCTTATTTCCACATACACTCTACAGCCCCTTTCCCTAAAACAAAACTCTACAGACCCCATAACCCCAACAAAACACATAACCTACATTCCCCATCCAACCCATAACCACAACCCTAGCCCTCCCAAACACACCTAGCGCCCCTATCTATCAACACACACTATATTCCTCAAATAAAATCCTTACAGACCTTATCTTCCCACACGTCCTAGAGCTCCGATTCCCCAAAGATACCCTAGGGCCCTTATTAATCCAAATAACACCATACGGCAAGTTTTCCCACATACAGCCACTTGTAAGAGGAGCAGGTTAGACTATTGTCAGGCTTGAGGACCAGAGATGTCCTGCTATACCATTCGTCCCTGTCCACAAGGGCTCTGAGAGGCAACCTCCAGGGGTTTTTACTTCTTCCACAACCCTCAGCCAGTTCTCCGATCAGATAGCTCTTTTATATCTCTCTCCCAAACACCACACAGAACTTAGTGAAGGGAAGAACAAAGTGTATTTTTATTGATGTTTATATAGGGAAACCCAAGGGGAAACCCAAGGGGAGGATAAAGCATAACAACCAATAATAGGGACAGGACTTGGGAAAGTAACCAATAACAATGACAGGTTTAATTACATTGCACCCACCCCTGGTGCCAGAGTGTCTGGGCATCACTAACTTAATCAAAGTGACAAGCTGTACTGATTGAATTAAACTTACACACAAAACATCTCCACACTCCAAAAAAACAGAGATTGTAGAATATAACATTTACACACCATTAACCCTTTATATGTCCACCTGTTATGTTAGTGTCACAGCGGGCCCATAGTCTCTGGGTAAGAAGCTAGCACACAAGCTTTTCTGCAAGATTCTCTTACACCACTATTAACATGCGCACACACACAACACCACAAACAGCCCATGCACAGACACAACCCCACCACAGACTTCCCCATACGCATTCAACCAGTTGAGTTGCTTTGGTCAAAAACACCTTGGGCTTGAGCCCACAAGTAATTTGGTCACTCCTTCCTATATTATATGTATGTAAGCCAATATGTTCCATGTGATCAGATTCACAAATTCATATGAATTATTTTACTATTTTTCTCAACACACATCTTAGCACATGTCTGGAATGAAAATTGGCATCAAAATGGAATAGTAAAATATTATAGGAATATTGCCATAGTTACGGAGATATCTTGTTGATCAAAGGATAAAACTGCTTCACACTCTGGAATTATTATTATTATTATTATTATTATTATTATTATTATTATTTTCCTATTTTTTGTACAGCCAAATATTGCATATGTTTTTGAACTGTGAAACAAAGTACCTGTCACATATGCATTAACAGAGCCAGATAACCTAGACTCCCTGGTGGACTCTGGCTGTGAGGGGACCCTGCTTGAGTCTGCATAGGACCCTGGGCAACCTTAAGCAGACTCTGTGCACTAAACGGGAATTGCACATATTTTGTAAAAAAAAAAACAAGCAGAAAAATACATATTTTTCAAGTTTTCCCTACCTTGGAGGTACAGTTACTATTTCTGGCCCAATTCCCTATCTTTTCTATTCTAATGTCCCTCTTTCCTTAAAGCTTCACATTATTGGTCAGGCTAAATTTATGCCAGAGCTCCACAGCAATAAATCACGCACTAATGTGTCTTTAAACAACAATAAATGCGATTAGAAATAAGTCTGTGTAAATAAGTTACATTATTCTAATTCTTAATCACATTTCAGTTGTATAAATAGTCATTAGTTAGTCACCAAAAATATCTTAGAACAGCTCGCCCCTGGCCACACCGCTACTCACACCCCAAAAATGAAAAGTGTCCTCTTTGTCCATCTGAAATGTTGCGAGGTATGAAAATAGCTGAGATTTATGCCAGTTTAGCCTAAAATATGAAATCCCCAGGTTAGTTCCCAACAGTTCCCAGTTTAGTGAATGGCCAGCTGGTTCAAAGCAGAAGTTAAATCATTAAGTCCAGAGATGTCATTCTCTGCTGATCTCCTTGAGACTCACCTTTTCTACTGTAAACTTGATGAATACAAAAAATCCCATTCCTTGCTGTTTATATATTCTCTGTCTCTGGATGGGAAGAGATTCACACTTTCAGTTACTGTTTCCTTCAGGGCGTAGCACAGGATAATGTTGAAAGATCTTGAGTAACCTTATTGAGTGTTTCCATTTTTAATTGCTGTCAACTTGAAGACCTGAGACTGACTCATGTAGTGGTTTGTTGATTGTATGAAATTAAATAATTTGCTATGTCGAAACAGTCAGCAAATTGCACTCAGCCAATGTTTGTGCGTCTGTGCATAGAAATATTCACATAATCGGCATTAGACAGTCCAGCTCGGAATTTATCTAATACGTAATGGAATGTAGAAGGTTGGTTGAGGTGTGCCGAAACCAACATACAAGTAGGCCTGTAAAAAGAGGGCCCACAAAGGTGAATTGTTTAATATAGATGAGTGTAGGTGGGTGGGGACAAACAGCTTGCACGACAAAGGTAAGTAGGGGGGTAGGGTTTAAATAGGATCATAACTCCTCCCACAAATTCAGGCCAAATGGCCTTCCAAATTGTGCTCGGAATTTATCTAACACGTAATGGAATGTAGAAGGGGAAGCAAGGTTGGTTGAAGTGTGCCGAAACCAACGTACGAGTAGGCCTGTAAAAAGAGGATTCAAAGAAACACACTTTATTGCAAGTTTATACAGCTTCTGTACTGAAAGCTTGTAAGGAGCTTTTACTCTGATTGAGGTATATATGTAACTGAGCTGAGGATTACCTGTGGCCAGGGCCGGCGCTACCATAAGGCCGCCTTAGGCCGCCTTAGGGCGCACCGGCCCTGGGGGCGCAAAATCAGGCTGACCGGAAGGAGGGAAGCGCACTGCGCTCCCCTCCAACCGACGACCTAATGTAGCATGGCCGAGCGCACGGTTCTGCGGGCGCGCGAGGGAGGGAGCACTCTCCCATGTGTGCTTCCTCTTCAGCTCCCTCGCGCGCCGCATACTGATACCGAAGCCGGAAGATGACGTCATCTTCCGGTGCCGGCATCCCTACGCGGTGCGCGAGGTAGCTGAAGAGGAAGCACACTCGCTCGCGCTTGCCCGCCCGCCAGCCAGCCTGCCAGTGGCGTACACACAACCCATGGGGCCCCGGTGCGAAAACTGATCCGTGGGCCCCCCGCGCGTGCGCGCTTACTCTGCGCGGGCTGGGGCCGCAACACATGGCGGCAGGCACCTGGTCGCAGGGCTGCGAACCCTGCGACCACGGTATGTACACCAGTGCATGCATAAACACATACACTTAAAGGACCACTACAGACACCCAGATCACATCAGCTCAATGAAGTGGTCTGGGTGCCAGGTCTCTCTAGTTTTAACCCTGCAGCTGAAAACATAGCAGTTTCAGAGAAACTGCTATGTTTCACTGAGGGTTAATCCAGCCTCTAGTGGCTGTCTCATTGACAGCCGCTAGAGGATTTTCTGCGATTCTCACTGTGAAAATCACAGTGAGAAGATGCTGAACGTCCATAGGAAAGCATTGAGTAATGCTTTCCTATGGGCGGTTTGAATGCGCGCGTGGCTCTTGCCACGCATGCGCATTCGGAGCTGAGAGGCGGATTGGGGCGGAGAGATCCCCAGCGCCAAGGGAGTCCGGCGCTGGAGAAAGGTAAGTGCTTAAGACACACACGCACGCGACCCCTGCGACCCTGGTATGTACGCCACTGCAGCCTGCCTACCTGCCAGCCAGCCTGCCTACCCGCCCGCCCAGGAGCCCAGCAGCACCACTGGACCCCAGGGAATCCCTTCAGCACTCCAAAAGGTAAGGAGGCTGGGGGATTAAATTAAAAAACAAAAAAACATGTGTTAGTGTGAGTGTTAGTGTGTGTATGTGTCTGCTAGTGTCAGTGTGTGTGTGTGTCTGCTAGTGAGTGTCAGTGTGTGTGTCTGCTAGTGTCAGTGAGTGTGTCTGCTAGTGAGTGTCAGTGAGTGTGTCTGCTAGTGAGTGTCAGTAAGTGTGTCTGCTAGTGTCAGTGTGTGTCTGCTAGTGAGTGTCAGTGTGTGTGTCTGCTAGTGTGTCAGTGTGTGTGTCTGCTAGTGAGTGTGTCTGCTAGTGTCAGTGAGTGTGTCTGCTAGTGTCAGTGTGTGTGTCTGCTAGTGTGTCAGTGAGTGTGTCTGCTAGTGAGTGTCAGTGAGTGTGTCTGCTAGTGTCAGTGTGTGTGTGTCTGCTAGTGAGTGTCAGTGTGTGTGTCTGCTAGTGAGTGTGTCTGCTAGTGTCAGTGAGTGTGTCTGCTAGTGTCAGTGTGTGTGTCTGCTAGTGTGTCAGTGAGTGTGTCTGCTAGTGAGTGTCAGTGAGTGTGTCTGCTAGTGTCAGTGTGTGTGTGTCTGCTAGTGAGTGTCAGTGAGTGTGTCTGCTAGTGAGTGTCAGTGAGTGTGTTACTGTGTGTCTCTTACTGAGTGTGTATGTGTGTGTATTAGTGAGTCTGTTTGATGTCTGTTAGTGAGTGTGTGTTTGTCAGTGAGAGTGTATGTTTTGTAAGTGAGTGTGTATGTATGTCTGTCGCTGAGTGTGTCTGTCAGTAAATGTGTGTGTCTGTTAGCTGGTGTGTATGCATCTGTTCGTGAGAGTGTGTGTGTGTCTTCAGCACTTACCTTTCTCTAGCGCCGGACTCCCTTGGCGCTGGGTATCCCTCCGCCTCTCAGCTCCGAATGCTCTTGCCGCGCACGCATTCAAACCGCCCATAGGAAAGCATTACTCAATGCTTTCCTATGGACGTTCAGTGTTTTAGAATAGCGGAAGCTCCTCTAGCGGCTGTCAGTGAGACATCCACTAGAGGCTGGATTAACCCTCGGTGAAACATAGCAGTTTGATGATTTCAGCTGCAGGGTTAAAACTAGAGGGACCTGACACCCAGATCACTTCATTGAGCTGATGTGATCTGGGTGTCTGTAGTGGTCCTTTAATTGTGTGTGAATCTGCATGCACTGGCGTACATACCGCGGTCGCAGGGGTCACAGCCCTGCAACCCCTGCGACCAGGTGCCCGCCGCCATGTGTTGGAGGGGGCGAGGATATGAATGACATCATATCCCTGCTCCCTGTGTACCACACAGCGCAGCTGGCGCCCTGTGATGGGGCTGGGCTGCAGGACAGGACTCCAAGGAGCCAGACAGCATGCATCCAGGGGACAAGATTGAACTGATGTAAGTATGTAATTGTGTATGTCTCTGTATGTATGTATGTCTCTGTATGTATGTATGTATGTAGGTCTCTGTATGCCTGTATGTCTTTGTATGTATGTTTCTGTATGCCTGTATGTCTCTGTATGCCTGTATGTGTCTGTACAAAATGTATGTGTCTGTATGTTTCTGTATTCCTGTATGTCTATGTATGTACAAATGTATGTGTCCGTATGCCTGTATGTCTCTGTATGTACAAATGTATGTGTCTGTATGCCTGTATGTCTTTGTACGTATGTGTCTGTATGCCTGTATGTCTCTGTATACCTGTATATATGTATGTGTCTGTATGACGGTATGTCTCTGTATGCGTGTATGTCTTTGTATGCCTGTATGTATGTGTCTATGCCTGGATGTCTCTGTATGTTTCTGTATGTCTATGTATGTATGTATGTATGTATGTGTCTGTATGACGGTATGCCTCTGTATGTATGTCTTTATATGCCTGCATGTCTCTGTATGCGTCTGTGTCTGTGTCTGTATGTCTCTGTATGATTATTTCTGTGTTTGTATGAACCTTATTTTAAACGAGGGTGGGGGGCACCAAAATGCATCTTCGCCTGTGTAACTAAAAATCCTAGCACCGGTCCTGCCTGTGGCCCCATCACTTAGTGATGTAGACTGGGGTGTTAGAGCTCGAAGCTGCTGATGCAGCGCTTTTGCAAAAAATAGAGACCAGCGAAGGAAGCCATGATGTAGCTTACCTTAATGGAAGGTTTAGACGTGAAGTAATGGATTAGTACTGATAGTGTGTGGCTACGTAAAGCGGAGTGACAGCATAGGAGGTATAAATAAGATGCTTGAATTTGTAGGTTTAGAGGAAGAGGCAAAAAGTACAATAGGTTAACTGCAAAAGTCTTAAATCGAGAAAACTCTACTTGTGACAATCAACAATATACAAAGCCCTGGTGTGGGTGATAAAGTAGTCGTGAAACTGCTTGAAGCGTGCGTACCTGTACGAGGTGTAATTGTGTGCTTAGTCCAAGATTATCTCATGGAAAGATGGTATCCTGTATGGTATGTATTGGGTCGTAGGGAGCGCCTGAAAGAAGATCTTAAACTGAGCGTGAAAGAGCGTCAGCGACTGTGTTGTAGACACCAGGAATGTAAAAGCAGACTAAAAAGAGCTGAGAGGTTGCTGCCAGCCTAGCCAGCCTGTGAATCAGCCACAAAATGGTTAGCCAGGATGGCCGCCCGAACGTAGGCCAGGTGCCATGGTGAAGGGTGAATAGGTAGTAGATTAAAGGCGTTGGATAAGTCAGTCTTGCTCAACCAAGCCAAACTACTTGCTGAAGTGATAGTTTGTATGGCATGGTCGATTTGCGTAGTGCAGTGAGAACTCAATAGCGGGAATGAGGGAGTTTGAGGCTGGGAATGGATGTAGAGTGCGGTGCGGAAGAGGTCTATGACCAGACATATTATAAAGTATAGTGAATAGCTACCTCGATGGGAATGGTACGCCAAGATGAGAAGTGTGAAGACCGGAAGGAGGCGATCGTGAAATCAGCGTATGACTGCTGTGGACAGAAGGTGGTCCACCGTAAGAGGGTCAATGGGTGCAGATAATAGGATAGGGCATACGAGTGTACCTGTGGGAATGGTGATAAGGCCTGTCTGAACCCCTGTGAGAAACCCGGAAACAGCATCTACCAGATGCCTACCTGGGTGTAAATGCAGATAGTATTCCAGGATATCAATGTTAACCCCTTAAGGACCAAACTTCTGGAATAAAAGGGAATCGTGACATGTCACACATGTCATGTGTCCTTAAGGGGTTAACCTTAGTTGGGCGTATCTTAGGTGACAGATGGTCTGCGTTTGTGGACTAGGTAGGTTCTGGAGCAGATGTGCAAAACACTGCATGTAGTGAAATAGACTACCCCAGTATTAAAGTAATGGTGCACCCGAGCCTTCCCCAGAAATGAAATGGTCAGCCCAGCTTGACCCTCGGGCCGCCTCCCTGACTAGTGCGTGGGGTGACAGAGTGGTGAGAAGTGGAAGTGGCTGTCTCTATGCGAGAGGCAATGATAAACAGAGGAATGGAAAGCTTTGTAAAAATCGTGGGTCTCTCTGTTTAGAACTACTGAAATGTCTCCATATCACACGTGGCAAGGGAGCTGTGTCCTCTCTGCTCCCTCGCGCCGCGCAGGCTGTCTGCTGATGCTGGGAGCCGGAATATGACGTCATAGTCCGGCTCCCAGCATCAGCAAACGGCGAGCGGTGAGAGGCAGCAGAGAGGACACAGCTCCCTCGCCGCGTGTGACAGAGAGAGAGCCGCCCGCCGGGGGGGGGGGGAGGGGGTCCAGCATTAGGCCACCTCTTGGGCCCCCCCATGACAGGGGGAACACGGGGGGCATTTGGGAGCGGCATAAGTCCTGCAGCTACAGCGGGAACGGCGTTCCTGCTCAAAAGAAAGTGCAGGAATGCCGTTCCCACGCGTTCCTGCAGCACTCGAGCCCTGCCCCCTCAACTCCCACGTCCTTGAGAGCATGGACTATTTCTAAAATTATGGCCGAACTTAGGCTTAGGGGAATCCCCTTTCCAGCTATGGCTAGAAAGGCGGAACTCTACAGACTGCTCACCTACCAAGCCCCTGAGCCTAGGCCAGGCACTAGCTCTCAAGGACAGCCACCAAGAGCTGGCCTGGCCACCCAGGATACCCTAGCAGCAATTTTGGCTAACCTACAAACTTTGCACAGCAGGCTATCTAAGGTGGAGAGCGCCATCGCCTCCCCAGATAACACCTCAGGCCTCCCAGCCACCACCCAAGCAGTTCCTGTTGTACCACCATGCCCCCCTATACACCCCTCTCCAGCACCAGCCACAGGTATATCTCCTTTCGAGTCACCAGCCCACTCCGTCCCAGACTCCATCAGGAAAGAAATCCTAGACGGGAAGGACGTGTGTCTGGTGTCTCTGCTTATAGCATCCCAAGACATACTGGAGAACAGGGCATACAATTACGGGGACATCTCAGTGGTGCTCAAGTCTAGAGACCTAGGCTTAACAAAAAACTATCCATCCCTCAGTTCGTAATTGCCTTTAGGATATACCGTGATGTCATCTGCACGGTGTATCCCCAAAGAAGAGAGGAGCTAGACCTCTACCTCCACAAGGTGGTGGATTTAGGCATCAAGTACGGGGGCTCCTCTTTTTACGACTATCATAAGTCGGTATCAGCGAAGGCGGCGACCCATCTGAAACAGTTTAATGTCAGAATTAACTGGTGTCAGATGGATAAAGAACTATTCTGTCGCCACTTCGCTGGTCTCAGGCCCCCGTCGGACTTATGTCCTTCCGAAGCCGATCCTACCACCTCCACTCCCACCCCTCATCCCACTTTCACCCCTCACAACAAACCAGCGGGTGGTCTACGTGACAAGCTGGGTAGGCCCAACTCCTTTCTAGGTAAAGCTCAGGTGTGCAATAATTTCAACTCAGGCTCCTGCAGTTTCAGCGCCTGTAGATTGTTGCACATCTGCTCCATATGCTTTAGGGCACCTACCAAGACCATGTGCCCGGCCAGGTTGTCCCCTAACAAATGACTAACCGACATCAATGTCGACAACCTGTTTTTTTACCTAAGAACACACCCTAGCAGGCATCTGGTGGAATATTTGACCACTGGGTTCACACAGGGTTTTTTCACGGGTATTATAGCCATCCCCACAGGCACACTGGAATGTCCCAATCTATTGTCAGCATGCCAAGATCCAGTTTCCACAGACACTCTCCTTTCCTCCGAAGTTTCCAACGGTTTCATGATCGGCCCCTTCACCTCCTCACCGTTTTCCTCCTGGCGCACTAACCCCATTGGTGTCGCAGTACACAAGTATTCTAATAAAAAACAGCAAATTATTTATTTATCGGCACCGCACTCCTCTTTTGTTCCCAGCATTAACGCACTCATACCCGCAGACAAATTCTCACTTCAGTACGTAACAATTGACGACGCCATACAATCCATTATCTCAACTGGTAGTCGCCCTTGGCTCAGCAAAACGGACATCACAAACGCTTTCAAATTACTACCCATGCACCACCTCACTCTGGCAATTGCACAGTGTTAAATGGCGAGAAAAGTAGTACTTTTCCACACGACTCACTGTCGGTTCTCGAAGCAGCCCCAAATTGTTTGATATCTTCGCTGAGACTCTATGCTGGCTGCTTCTGAACGTCCTCAGGTGTCACTCTGTCATCCACTACTTAGACAACTTCTTACTGATAAAGCCAGGGGCTATCAGCAGTACTTCAGCACTTTTTTCCACACTTGGTGTACCATTGTCTCCATCAAAAACTATCGGCCCCACAACTAAACTAACCTTTTTGGGGATAGAGCTGCACTCTGTTACCCTCTGAGCTAGCCTTCCCCACGACAAAAACAGTAAAACATATCACAACGATGATATCGTCAGTGAAAGGGCCTTTTCTTGAATTTTTCACACACAAACGGCACTTTCACTAACAATACAATTGCTGTGATACGTTTTACTATTTTGAAACACTAATAATTGTGTTCAGCAAAGTCTCCATGAGTATAACAGTACCCACCATGTACAGGTGTACAGTTTTTATGGTGTTTTCAAAAGTTACTGAGTCAAATATAAGACTTGAATTTCCTTTTTTGTACATTAAAATTTGCCAGATTGGTGTTGCCTTTGAAACTGTATGGTAGCCCAGGAATGAGAATTACCCCCATGATGGCATACCATTTTCAAAAGTAGACAACCCAAGGTATTGCAAATGGGGTATGGTTATTCTTATTTAGTAGCCACTTAGTCACAAACACTGGCCAAAATTAGGGTTAAAATTAGTTTTTTGCAGTTTTCACACACACAAACAAATATGAATGCTAACTTTGACCAGTGTTTGTGACTAACTGGCTTCTAAAAAAAGACTGGACATAACCCATTTGTAATACCTTGGATTGTCTACGTTTGTAAATGGTATGCTATCATGGGGTTAATTATCATTCATTTGTTACCATACAGTCTCAAAGGCAACATAACCTGTTGGGGAAATCAAACCAAGCGTTTGATGATATCCTGAGTATCTGCCCCTGTCCAGATTAAAAGGTTGTACAGCGTGCACGCTTCCCGAGTAATTCACACCGGACACAAGATTCTGGTTAATGATTCAACTGAGGAATGTTTATTTTCGGGCGTTGAACCCCCTTATAAAGCACTAATACATAATATGCATAATTATAGATAACAGAGAGGAATACATCAATAATTGGTTAGGTGTTAAGTGGTTTTAATCAAAGCACATCCTACTGTTCATAACGTCACGCAGTGGGACAAGTGTCATAATGTTCTTCCCCAGATTCCAGCGCCATCTTGTACACTGTCAACGGGAGGGGTAGGGGTAGCTTATAGCGAGATATTTTGAGTAGTCATTATTATAATGTGAGTTTGTTTAGTTAAATGGAGTAAATAGGCATTTTACTAAATTGTCCATTATGTCCTTAACAGTCCCCCCCCCTAATATAAAATGGGTTCTACTAGACATGTTGAGCAGGTTATATAATTACCTAGGCACTACACAGTAAGGATTAAAGGGCTTTTTTTATATATATATAAAAGTGTAAGCAGCAGTTCATCCGTTCGGACTTAAGGTCCGTCTTATTACTATTTACTAGGTTTATAAACGTTTGGTAGATATGAGTAAACTTAAAATCAACAGTCATTATACCATATACGTACATTGTTATGCAATAGACTTAATTTGAAAACAACTATGCAAAATTACGAAACTATATATTAAACTGACACACCAAGGATAATAGTATATCAACTGAATGTCTAATGGAAAATGCCTTGTGAAATACTCTTTCTTGGACATACGTTAAAGAATATCCTTAATAATTTTGTTTAGTAAGATCCCCTTTGATGTTAAGTATCTTTGGAATTCTCTCTTTACTTGAGGCTACAATAGTATATATGAACATTTGAAAAATGTGATTATCAATGCGTATTCAAAATAACTTATTAAAAGTATATCAGCAGATCTGCCCAATGAAAATGCCTAACAGATTATTCTCTCTATGATTTATTTTTAGAGAATATCCTAGATAACACTGTTTAGGAGATCTTCTTTGATTTTGAGTACTCTTGCTATATTCTATTTTCCCGAAGGATTATATTTAATTTGTAATCTATAGGTTAAAATAATATTTGGGTTGGTAAAATTATATATAATAAAGGGTCACAGATAGTATAAATCTTAAAGTTGGAAGAATCTCTTATTAATATTATTAATATCAGCCTAAACTTCTCTATTTGTTGTATAATGGAGAGAAGAGGACAGAGAAGAGAGAGGGGCAGGGAGAGAGGACAAAGGGGGAGGAGGGGAGAAGTTTAAAGGAAAGAAGGAAAAAAAGGAAGAAGATAGGAAAAACAGAGTGGAGAAAGAAAAAAAGGAGAAAAAGAAAATGAATGTTGAGCCCTCTATTGCCGTCACTCAGGGGCCCGCTCCGCCCACTTTAACCCCCATTCTAAGAAGTGTCACGTTAAGACGCTTAGATTT
The DNA here is from genome assembly GCF_036172605.1 of Pelobates fuscus. Lineage (NCBI taxonomy): Eukaryota > Metazoa > Chordata > Amphibia > Anura > Pelobatidae > Pelobates > Pelobates fuscus. The sequence goes on from NC_086325.1 coordinate 26,900,003, forward strand.
AGATCAATTCACTGTATTATACTTTATTTATTTGTATTTAATTTAATTTAGGTTGATTTAAGTTTCCTTTTCTCCCCTCCCCCCCCCCCCACTTTTTTTTTCTCTCTCTCCCTCCCCTTAGATGCCTGTGATTTGAGCTATGAAGTTATATACACATAATGTGAGAGGCCTAAATGCACCAGATAAGAGATATATGATACTTAAAGAAATTCAAGATTCGAAGGCTGACATAATTTGTCTGCAAGAGACCCACTTTAAGCACAATTCTAATCCTATCTTTAGTCTGAAGAATTTCCCTTTTCAGTATCATGCTACATCCCCCAATAAGACTAAAGGGGTATCAATTCTGATTAATCAAAGATTAGCTTTTGAACACATAACAACATATATAGATCCACAGGGTAGATTTCTTATTTTAGTATGCATAATAAATAACTCAACATACACTATAGTAAATGCATACTTTCCAAATTTGAATCAAAATAATTTTATGCAAACACTTATGAATAAAGTAATAAGCTTACAAACAGGTACTACGATTATTGGCAGAGATTTTAATCATGTTCTAGATCCGAATTTGGATTCAACTGCTTCCCATTCAAACAAAAGGAAGTGCTTTTTACAGAAAAGTTGTAACACCTTTAACAAAATACTGATATCTCATGGCCTCTATGATATTTGGAGAACTCTATACCAAGAGAATTTACGCATTTTTCTCAAGTCCACAACAACTACTCTCGTATAGATGGTTTCTTTATGCATAGCTCACACCTTTCACAAATAAAGTCCTGTGAGATAGGAATATCTACAAAATCGGATCACAATCCTGTAATACTCACATTAACGGACCAATATAGATATGTAAAAAAAGGCCCTTGGAGATTAAATGAAGAGTTATTAAATGATCTAGAATTCAGAAATCAAATTAAACATGAATTACAGCAATATTTCATTTCCAACAATCTAGAGAATATTAACCCAGAGCGGCATACCTTAAAAAAACTACCCAAACTGCCTGGTTGAACCTTCTTAAAAATCTTCAAGATCTACATAGACAAAATCAGATTAATCCATCTCTACAAATACAAGAGCAAATAGAGCATACGCAAAATGATATTAATGAGATCCACTTTCGGAAAACCAGCATCGCACTAGGGAAACTCAAGGCCACATCTTATTCAATGGGCAATAAAGCAACAAAGTTCCTATCGCAGAAATTGCGTAATAAACAAGCACAATCCAGAATCCCATTTTTACTATCTAAAACTGGACAAAAGATATATCAACCCGCCCAGATTTGCGATGAATTTGCAAGTTACTGTGGTGACATTCTGTCATCAAACTAGCATGGTGACCAGGGGTCATGTGATCAAGTTCATGTAGATCTTTCTTACAGGGGGATAAGCTTTACTTTGATATGGTAATTGATATGGTAATTTACAAGTCAGGAAAGAGATAGCCACTCCCCCCTCTATCCTCATTCCTCTCTGTTCCTTCTTGGCTGTGCTACAGAGCAGATGTGCAGACGCCATGTGCTATCTTGGTGAACCATGTTATACTCTATTGCTTCCTTTTCTTCCCTGGTGGATGTGATGTTGGACTTGCAGCAGTGAGCCATTACTAGATGTGAAGGCCTAACCGTGGGTGAGATCAAACGTGTGGGGAAGGGGATTACTATATAGATAGATAGATTTAAAAGGGTTGTTGCTCCGTGGGTCTGGGCTGTGTGTTTGTGATACATTTATAGTATTGTGTTGTTGTCTTCTAAATAAATACCTTTTAATGTAGAAGAACCTTGTGTAAAATATTTATATTAATTTGGTGATACACCACATCTGGCGACCAACGAATTTTAGACTTCTACAAAGGTTATTTATGAGGTAATAACACATTAATAGATAGTCAGATTTATTTTTTTGGGGGAGGAAAAAAAAAAGTACTTTGTTTAATTATCCTCTGCATGGGAAATCAAGGGCTGATTGTGTTTGGAGTCTAGTTCAGGCCTCCATTTTAATGTGCCAGCTTAGGCATCAGGCCTCAATTTTGAATATATTATTACAGTTTTTGTGTGTTTCAAATATCTGAGTTGAGTTTTATTGTTTTTTTGGCTATCAGAGTACAGGCCTAGCCCTGCATTATAATAGGCTTCCATGCGGCTTATTTTTGCATTTGAATGCTGATTTCATTTTTCTTTGTATCCTAGTGCAGACCTCTATTTTAATATACTAGCTTAGGCATTAGGCCTCAATTTTTAATATATTAGTTTTTTTGTGTGTTTCAAATATTTGAGTTTGTTGTGTTTTGACTACCATAGTTCAGGCCTAGTAGTTGTTTCAGGCCTTCATTTTTTTCTTATATACACTACTAGCATAGGCCTCAATTTTGAATACATTATTGTTTTTAATCCTTTATATTGTGCTAGCTTATTTTGATACATAAAACAAAGGTGTATAATACATGTTGTTTTTGTGGGTTTCAAATATCTGAGTTGAGGTATCAGAGTACAGGCCTAGCCCTGCATTTTAATACACTCTAGTACAGCGGTTCCCAAAGTGTGGGTCGCGACCCACTGGTGGGTCGCAGGGCGATTCCCAGTGGGTCGCGCTGACCCACACATCCAGGGCCGCCGGGTACTCGGAAAGGCAGACTGATTAGTCAGGCTCTCGGTCCGTGACCGCGGGCCCGACAACAGGAGGGAGCCTGGCGGCTTGCCCTGTATGCCGCCGGGCTCCCTCGAGTCAGTCTGCCCAGCAGCTCCGCCGGGTGCAGAGCTGCAGACCGTGTGATAGAAGTCTCGTGAGCTCCCAGAACGTTACCATGGTAACACTCTGGGAGCTCGCGAGACTTTTATTACACGGTCTGCAGCTCTGCACCCGGCGGAGCTGCAGACCGGAAAGGAACCCCCCACTGGACCACCAGGGAATTCAGTGAAGGTAGGACACAGCCCCCTGACCCCCCCCCCCCCCAAGTAACCCCTTCACTCCCTGCCCTCCCTAAGTAACCCCTTCACTCCCTGCCCTCCCCCAAGTAACCCCTTCACTCCCTGCCCTCCCCAAGTAACCCCTTCACTCCCTGCCCTCCCCCATGTAACCCCTTCACTCCCTGCCCTCCCCCCATGTAACCCCTTCACTCCCTGCCCTCCCCCCATGTAACCCCTTCACTCCCTGCCCTCCCCAAATGTAACCCCTTCACTCCCTGCCCTCCCCCCATGTAACCCCTTCACTCCCTGCCCTCCCCCCATGTAACCCCTTCACTCCCTGCCCTCCCCAAATGTAACCCCTTCACTCCCTGCCCTCCCCCAATGTAACCCGTTCACTCCCTGCCCTCCCCCAATGTAACCCCTTCACTCCCTGCCCTCCCCAATGTAACCCCTTCCCTCCCTGTCCTCCCCCAATGTAACCCCTGCCCTCCCCATGTAACCCCTTCACTCCCAGCCCTCCGCCGCATGTTACGACCTTCACTCCCTGCCCTCCCCACACTAACCCCTTCACTCCCTCCCCTCCCCCCATGTAACCCCTTCACTCCCTGCCCTCCCCAATGTAACCCCTTCACTCCCTGCCCTCCCCAATGTAACCCCTTCACTCCCCAATGTAACCCCTTCACTCCCTGCCCTCCCCCTATGTAACCCCTTCACTCCCTGCCCTCCGCCCCATGTAACCCCTTCACCCCCTGCCCTCCGCCCCATGTAACCCCTTCACTCCCTGCCCCCTCCCCAAACTGTAACCCCTTCACTCCCTGCCCTCCCCCCATGTAACCCCTTCACTCCCTGCCCTCGCCCCATGTACCCCCTTCACTCCCTGCCCTCCCCACACTAACCCCTTCACTCCCTGCCCTCCCCACACTAACCCCTTCACTCCCTGCCCCCTCCCCACACTGTGTAATCCCTTCACTCCCAGCCCTCCCAATGTAACCCCTTCACTCCCTGCCCTCCCCAATGTAACCCCTTCACCCCCTGCCCTCCCCACACGGTAACCCCTTCACTCCCTGCCCTCCCCACACGGTAACCCCTTCACTCCCTGCCCTCCCCACACGGTAACCCCTTCACTCCCTGCCCCCTCCCCACACTGTAACCCCTTCACTCCCTGCCCCCTCCCCACACTGTAACCCATTCTCCCCCTGCCCCCCACACTGTAGCCTTTTCTCCCCCTGCCCCCCACACTGTAGCCTTTTCTCCCCCTGCCCCCACACTGTAGCCTTTTCTCCCCCTGCCCCCACACTGTAGCCTTTTCTCCCCCTGCCCCCACACTGTAACCCTTTACCCCCCCGCCTGCCGACCCCTTCTCCCCCTGCCTGCCCACCCCTTCTCCCCCTGCCTGCCCACCCCTTCTCCCCTTGCCTGCCCACCCCTTCTCCCCTTGCCTGCCCACCCCTTCTCCCCTTGCCTGCCCACCCCTTCTCCCCCTGCCCACCCACTGTAACCCTTTCTCACTTTGCCCTCACACTGTTACCAGCACACACACTCCCTCCCTCACCTCTTCCACACACTGTCACCCTCACCTCCTGTCTCTGCGTGTATGTGTATCTGTGTGTCCTTTTGTGTCAGTGTGTGTATATTTGTGTGTCTGTGTGTATTGTGTGTATCTGTGTACATGAGTGTCTGTTTATCTATGTGTGGGAAACTAGGTGTCATTTTGTGTATTGCTGTCAGGGTGTGTATTTGTGTGTGTGTATATGTGTATACACTTCACACATACTCCATACAAAAAAACATGATTACATTAAAACACACATTGTGTATATGTATATTTTATAAACACAATACACACACTGCATCCACTACACACGTACTGCAAACGCAAACATTACATACAAACACACACCGGCATTAAAACACAAATTATCTACAAACACCCCTTCATTCAAACACCAACACTCAAAAAGCACACCTGCATTTCAAGTCCGACACTACATACAAACACCCATGCATTCAGACGCAAACATTACAAACAAGTATACTGTAGATGCAAATATCCATTGTTGATATCTATCCTAGCTGTCCATATAAGAGTTAATTCGAACAAAGAATGAATTTGGCATTTCATCTTTATTTCTCGGAAAAAGGATTTGTATAAAATCCTTTTTGCTGGAAAAATACTGATTTCGAAATGTTCTTGTTAATTGTCCAGGATATCGGTATTTTGTAAATATCTGGTTTTAATCTAATATGTATTGCGTTATATTGCGAAAGATTATAACTAGAAACAGCTGTTTATAACTTGTGAAAAACAAATTATGTCACTAATGCTCAAGGCCCCCACCGACATGAAAATGGGGTATAAATGCATATGACTGTATAATAAACTTTGAATTGGTTATAGAACACATCTCTTGTCTTCTTGACTGATTCCCGGGATCCTGTCTATCACAGAGGGTGTGGCTCTAGCAAAATATCCATCTAACTAAGAGAGTTTCGTGTATAGCTGAATTAACCCCAACAACTTGGTACCAGAAGTGGGGTCAATTAAAGGAGGAAATCAGGTAGGAGGATTCGGTGTCTTTTTTGACCTTTATTCTTTTACCTGTCTTTTCCCAACCTTTACACATTGCACATTAGATTATGATTTGATTTAAAGGGGAAGTTCACTTTTGAGATTTTTTTCACTCCTTGGGTAGGAGATGAGGTTGTACATAACTGTGGGAGACGTCCACCATCTGTGTATTAGGCTGAGGTTGTTGAGTGTGGGTATAGGTTGGAAGCTGTGGTTGGTATTGAGGAACCTGCCAGGGTGGGTCCAGGAGCACCACAGGCACCAGGGAAGCCAGGGGCACCAGCAATACCAGGAGTACCAGTGGGGCCAGCTTGACCGGGTTCACCACGAGCACCTTGGGGTGAACCCCTGCTCTCCACAATTAAAACAGTGCTGAAGTTGCCACCTCTACAAAAGTTAGACCCTTTGCTCAAATTCTCTACCTCTGGCTGGCTCTTATGGAAAGTACAAGCTGAAGTTGAGATGTAGACATTGTTTGCAAAAGGCTGCACAATGTGAAATAACTAAAATAAAATAGGATAATAATAAGTATGCTTAGTCAATTTGTAACGTGGTATCATAGAGGCATCTGCAATGAAATAAGTGAGTTTAATATAACATATGTCTACAGTTTGCTGCCCCTTCCTTATCAGAGACCACTTGCAATTTTAGCAAAGCAAGACAACTCTGTATTAAACAAAGCACTTTGCAACAACAGTAATTCATTTTGTTTCTCCTATTTCATTCCTAGTTGTTCTAAAAAAATAAATAAAAAAAAAAAATATATATATATATTGTTTAAGTGGGATAACTGTATGGAGGTTCCACCATGTATTAAACATGATCACACACATACAGAACTGGTGGCTTTTTGGACATCGGGATCTATAAAAGGCTTTGGTTTAAAAAAATGTTACCAGGGTCCACAACATTTTTGACAGAATTCAGCATTCCAATTCTATTAAAGTAATTAATTGGGATTATCAAATTAAGGTTTAAGTTTAAGAACAGTATTTTATTAGGAATTATTAGGAATCCAATATGTATATGTTAGTGTTTTAGTACTCAACAAGCATTTATATAGAATGAGTGCTTCTCTCATCCATGCAAAGGCATTCTAAAGGGAAATTATGTATTACAATTGTATAAAGGACAATGCAATGAAATATAAGCAACACTGAGAGAAGTACATGTTGCACAAGTTAAGGATTTAACATTAGTCTCTAATTTGAGTTTAGCCTAGATAATTAATTTATTGATGTCGTACTGATCCTTGTGTTTGTATGATTATAGAGGCCATACTGGAGTATTTGTGCCGCCTGATATTTGGGACTACACACCAATCTCTCTGGCTGACCTACCTGCCTACCTTTTTGCAATTAAATCTGTTTGGTCAAAATCCATGCTGGCCGAAGAAACTAAGATGCTTACTTATGAGTACATAGACTGACTTGGAAAGTCCTGAAGGTGCAGTGCTGTCTAATGCCGCTATGTCTGTATTAACCCTTTCAACAATTGGTGTGTTGCACAGAGCATTGTGGTGAACATCCAGCAAACAGAAGAATTAAGAACTATGTGGAAGCTGACATTGTCTTGTTGTCAGCCATATTAGCTATGTTATGGTGTCTAAGATTATGGAACAAAGTTTATGGTGTCTAACATTCTTTATTCTCCTTGAAAGACTTATTCTATTTTTTAGGACTATGCTGGACTATTGAACTATTTTGTTATTTTTATTTTTGTAGAGTTAGCCGGAGGGAGAGGAAGTGTTAACTTATTCAGTCATGGATGTACTATGTGTGTCATTGATGTATGTTGAGTGTACCAAGGATGGATTCCCATTTATTAAGTGTGGATATGACTGGACCATCGAAATAGGGATGTAATTAGGAGACATAGGATGCAAGGTCATGATTGGGATTATTGTTAGAATTACAAACTGATTCTAAGTTATCTCATGATTTAATATGTAAATGGGCCTTTTGAAACTAATCAAGAAATGTTTCCCAATCCCGATACCCAGCTATTTACTTACAAATGCAGGGTCTTATAAGTCACTAATGCTGTCAACGTGAGGGGATGGCCCTCACTCAGAGTTTCCCCAGATGTGCTTTTTTCCTCAAATATGAGTTTTTGCCACTGGGTTTTTTGACCTGGCCCCAGATCACCGGGTGGAATGGTAATCTAGGACCCTGGTCCAAAGAGGGGATGGATCTTATTCCCGTTTAGACTATACGAGCTTACATTTTGAATTGTAATAATAATAATATTCCCGTTGTTGGGAATAACACTTTGCCTTCACAAATACACTTTGCCTATATTGACCCAAGACTCAAGATACAGATAACATGATGTACACTTAAAAGATGTGTTCAACAGACAATTGAAAAAGCTGAAATCAACAGCTCGAACTCCTCTTTAAGGGAAAACCTATGGCACAGAGCAAATGGGGGAAATCGAGGTGAAGAAATAATAAAAGTCCCGCAGACATGATTAGCACGTCTGAATATACCTCCTCTTGTTTCTCTGCCGCAGGCCTCCCATGGATATTTACCGTAAGATAGATCATGATATGATCTAAGAGGGGAACTGTAGATGCAAATATCCATTTTTGATATCTATCCTAGCTGTCCATATAAGAGTTAATTTGAACAAAGAATGAATTTGGCATTTCATCTTTATTTCTCGGAAAAAGGATTTGTATAAAATCCTTTTTGCTGGAAAAATACTGATTTCGAAATGTTCTTGTTAATTGTCCAGGATATCGGTATTTTGTAAATATCTGGTTTTAATCTAATATGTATTGCGTTATATTGCGAAAGATTATAACTAGAAACAGCTGTTTATAACTTGTGAAAAACAAATTATGTCACTAATGCTCAAGGCCCCCACCGACATGAAAATGGGGTATAAATGCATATGACTGTATAATAAACTTTGAATTGGTTATAGAACACATCTCTTGTCTTCTTGACTGATTCCCGGGATCCTGTCTATCACAGAGGGTGTGGCTCTAGCAAAATATCCATCTAACTAAGAGAGTTTCGTGTATAGCTGAATTAACCCCAACATATACCACTACATTCCAATGGCAACAGTACATACAAATACACCCATACATGCACACATATACTTAATACAAAAACATGCTTACATTCAAACGCTTAAACACTGCTCACAAATATAACCCTGCAATGATAAGAAAATGGTAGATCCCCATCTGGTATAGCATTATTGAAATTCTCCGACAGATGGGGATCTACCTTTTGGCCACACTTGCACTAGAGGGGGGCCCAGAAAACATATTTGCACCAGGGCTCTCTCTACATTAGTTCCACCACTGGGATAATCAATGTGAGGTGCCTGGATGAAAGAGCAGGACACAGCACTTCTGATTCTGAGTCTGTGAGTAAGTAGTTGTATGTCTCTAAAACTGATTGCCATGATGTGCAACGTTTCTGCCTCTAAAGCTGCCATGATATCCCAGAATTATGCCTCTAAAACTGCCATGTTATGCTAATTTTATGCATCTAAAACTGATTGCCATGGTGTGCCAATTTTATGCATCTGACTGTTTGCCATGGTATGCCAATTGTATGCCTCTGAAGCGGATTGCCATGATGTGCCAAGTTTATGCATCTAAAAGTGATTACCGTAATATGCCAAGTTTATGCATCTAAAGCTGACATAATGTTCCAATTGTATGCCTGTAAAGCTGATTGCCACGGTGTGTCAATTGTATGCATCTAAAGCGGATAGTGTGCCAATTGTATGCCTCTAAAGCGGTTTGCCATGGTGTGCCAGTTTTATGCCTCTAAAAGTAATTGTCATGGTGTGCCAATTGTGTGCATCTAAAGCGGATTGCTATGGCGTTCACTTTTTAAAATATGCATTAAAAGCAAGTGGGTCTCGAAAAATTACCGTTTTGAAAAGTGGGTCTCGACCCATAAAAGTTTGGGAAGCCCTGCTCTAGTATGTTTCCACGCGGCTTATTTTTGCATTTGAATGCTGATTTGATTTTTCTTTGTATCCTAGTGCAGACCTCTATTTTAATATACTAGCTTAGGCATTAGGCCTCAATTTTGAATATATTAGTTTTTTTTGTGTGTTTCAAATATTTGAGTTTGTTGGGTTTTGACTACCATAGTTCAGGCCTAGTAGTTGTCTCAGACCTTCATTTTTTTTCTTATATACACTACCAGCATAGGCCTCAATTTTGAATACATTATTGTTTGTAATCCTTTATATTGTGCTAGCTTATTTGTATCCTAGTGCAGACCTCTATTTTAATATACTAGCTTAGGCATTAGGCCTCAATTTTGAATATATTAGTTTTTTTGTTTGTTTCAAATATTTGAGGTTGTTGTGTTTTGACTACCATAGTTCAGGCCTAGTAGTTGTTTCAGGCCTTCATTTTTTTTCTTATATACACTACCAGCATAGGCCTCAATTTTGAATACATTATTGTTTTTAATCCTTTATATTGTGCTAGCTTATTTTGATACATAAAACAAAGGTGTATAATACAGGTTGTTTTTGTGGGTTTCAAATATCTGAGTTGAGTTATCAGAGTACAGGCCTAGCCCTGCATTTTAATACACTATAGAAGGCTTCCATGCGGCTTCTTTTTGTATTTGAATGCTGATTTGATTCTTTTGTATCCTAGTGCAGACCTCCATTTTAATTTTTTTTTTTCCTCTAATCCTTTATTATAGGCCTAGAAAAAAAAAATTTCATTTTTTTAATATATATTTCAGGCTTGCATTTTAATACACTATAGGCTTCCATACCTTATACTTTTTGGGTGTCTTGCATATCCTAGTTCAGGTATAAATCCTACCCTCCAAGCCTTGCTATTATATTTTAATATGCTAATTTAGGCTAATTTACTGGTTTTGCAGTTAATTAGCAAGTATTACCTTCACCATACTAAGGTAAATATAATTTGCATTGTGGGTACTAGTCTATATTGCTACATATAACAAAACTGGCCGTGTGTTTAGGGCATATCCGAAGTCAAGCTTCACAGTAGAGTTGTGGTTATTGTGTTACCCACCCATTGTGTTTAGCATACGAAGGTAATTGAGTTTTTTTTTTTTTTTTTTCTATTTACACCTTGCCTACTGAATAGTCATCAACTATTGTTGGCTATTCAGAAGCGTGCTACTTTAGTCGCAAATTGATTGGATTCTTACTTGGGTGAGTAAAAGAATAGGAATGTCTTTTCAAGGTGCCAAATACTTTTCCACAGAAGTACGTGAGTACTTTAGGAAACATATTCAAAAACATGATGGTCCATATGAGCTTCCAGAGCCAGCAAACCCAGACAGTGAAAAAGAGGAGAGATTAATGGATGTTCTACCACAAATTGTAAATAACAAAAAGTATAGAACAAAGAAAAGAAAAAGTTTGGTCACACAAGCTGTTGTAGCCACAATAGGAGGCCTAATAGACTTAGTTGTAGAATTACGGCAGCATAATTTGGAAACAACAAATAAAATGGAGGAAGCAATGGACAAAAGGGATTGTTTAAAAATTGCAGCTTTGAGAACAACTACAATTGTTGGGGAACTAGAAAAGGAGTTAAGAGAAATAGAAGAGCAGAGGGATGCTTATGGAATAAAAATAACAGAACTTCAAAACATAATAATGGACTATAAAAATAAAACAAAGTTAGAAGGGATAAAAGGAGTCAGAGACATTGCCAAAATATATCCAGATCTGGATATGTTCATGGCACAAAATAAAGAACCAGTGCCGAAAATGAGCCAAAATAGAAAAGAGTTCTTATGTTATTCTGTTCCACAAGTAGATACCATACCACAAGCACCAGTTATTGTATCAGAATTATTTAATGCAAGGCAAACACCTACAGGATTTTCTATGCAGACTCGACCGATGTCTATGGCAGATAAAGACAATTTCCAGAAATGGTGGGGAAGTATGCCAACTAGCAACTTTAATACGTTTACACATTGGTTTATGAGGGGAGCAGATAGAGCTAAAAAAGGAGGTCTTAACTTAGAGGAATGGACAGAACTGTTAGAATATGCTATGGGTCCTTTGGCTAGTAGACTATTGTGTCTGATCAGGCAGGAAGGATTGCTGCAACTAGTTTCTATCTACTTAGCATAGAGAAGGAAATATCAAATATTACCATGAGGCCAACAGATGGTCCTAGAGAGGTAGCTCAAAGGATATTTTTCTGGTACACTCTACGCCAACCTCAACAGCCTCTAGTGCTGGGCTCACCAGAACATATAGCAAAAGTAATGGAAGCCCTTCCCCGCGAGTGTCAAGAATTTGTCAGGCTTTTTGATCCAACATTAGCAGACTTAGAAATGGTACTAACTAGAGCTGACAATTGGTGGATCAAGCATCCTTCCTCAGAACAGGCCTTCTCTGTTTCAGCCATAATTGGCGGAATAAAGAAGGGAATAGAGACTACTGGGACCTAAAGAGACAGACTGAAAGATTGGAGGCAGATGTGAAAGCACTGAGGGAACAGATGAGAGAGGAGGAAAAGCAATTGGGGGGTCCCAGCAATCAATAACTCATAATTTTTGCATCTCTCTACATCTGTATGTATGTTTGTTTTTCTTTTGTTTTGATTCTTTCTCTGAGTTTTCCAGTCTCCCATATAGCTATACATTTCTAATGATGAGATCTAGTGTTCCCACAGAGCAAGGCAAAGCTGCATTAGGATGATGATGTGTGTCAACAGAAGATTGTGGTGGATCCTTGTTACAGGATGGATAAGTATAAGCTGTATCACAGTAGGGATGGGAGACAGGCAATGCGGGCAGAAGATACTCCAAATAAGGGAGTCAGTTTAAAAAGATTAGTCTACATTTTAATAATCCTTCTATTCTTCCAAGGTGTCCGGAACAACGGCGGCAGTGGTTTAGGCAAAGCAGGGAGTCAGGAAAAACTGGACATATTTGCAGCCCTTCTGGGAGGAGTCGGAACTGGATTAAGAATATGGAATTCCGCAAATATCACATCCAGTCCTACACACTCTACAAACTCTGCCACTAGTACATTGCACATACATACATATTTAACACACACACACACACATTCACCTAAATTTCTGTTGTTTTTTTTTTTTTTTTTGTGTGACAAATTTGTATAAAATGTGAATTGACAGCCATAGGAAAGTACAGGAGAACTTATGTCGCTGAGGGAACTATTCCGGAGGGACGGTGGGTTGAATTTCTCCTGTATATCAGGTTTTTGCTCCCACTAGGTTCTCTTGTACTAGAGGGATAACTAGATAACGGAGTAACATAGATGAAGAAAAAGTGGGGGAATGTGGGGTGATGCAACCCCTATTTGACTGTTTTCTTTTACCTTACTCATCTCACTCACACTAATTCCTGTGCTCCCCTTTCCTACTTCAGATCTCATAGTTTACATAGATAAGAGGGATATATTATTATTTTTAAATGTGCTCAACATAAGAGAAGAAAAAGTGAGGGAATGTGGTGACATTCTGTCATCAAGCTAGCATGGTGACCAGGGGTCATGTGATCAAGTTCATGTAGATCTTTCTTACAGGGGGATAAGCTTTACTTTGATATGGTAATTGATATGGTAATTTACAAGTCAGGAAAGAGCCACTCCCCCCTCTATCCTCATTCCTCTCTGTTCCTTCTTGGCTGTGCTACTGAGCAGATGTGCAGACGCCATGTGCTATCTTGGTGAACCATGTTGTACTCTATTGCTTCCTTTTCTTCCTTGGTGGATGTGATGTTGGACTTGCAGCAGTGAGCCATTACTAGATGTGAAGGCCTAACCGTGGGTGAGATCAAACGTGTGGGGAAGGGGATTACTATATAGATAGATAGATTTAAAAGGGTTGTTGCTCCGTGGGTCTGGGCTGTGTGTTTGTGATACATTTATAGTATTGTGTTGTTGTCTTCTAAATAAATACCTTTTAATGTAGACGAACCTTGTGTAAAATATTTATATTAATTTGGTGATACACCACAGTTACTATAAAACGTTATATAACTTGAAAGATCAGAAAAATACATCACAACCAGCTTCAGCCACAATACGTCAGTATTTAGACAAACTGCATTTACCTAAAATCCAAGGACATCAATTAACACAACTTACAGCACCCATCACCATGGAAGAAGTATTAAAGCTAATAAATGAAATGCCTAAAGGAAAAGCACCAGGTCCTGACGGATTCTCGGATTTTTATTATACTACATTTAAACACCTATTGGTGACATCTCTTACTGATTTTTTCAATGAAGGAACTAAAAAAGGATTTTTCCCGACTGAATTTCTAATGAAGCTCTAATCATTACTATTCCAAAACCAGGGAAATCCCCAACAATATGTCAAAATTTTCTTTACTGAACATCGATGCCAAAATATATGCAAAAGTGTATGCAGAAAGAATTAAGGCAATCTTACCAACCTTAATTCATACAGATCAGGTGGGATTCGTATCAGGCAGACAAGGGATAGATAACACAAGAAAAGTCTTAGATATTTACACTATTCTAAAGTCATCTAAATTAGAAAGCATTATGTTATCTCTAGACGCAGAGAAAGCTTTCGACCGTTTGAATTGGCTTTTTCTTCAAGAAACTCTGACTGCTTACGGATTTCCACCTGCATTTCTTTTAGTGATTAAAGCCCTATACAATAACCCGACAGCAAAGGTTATTAATTTAGGTTTTGGTTCAGATTCCTTTAAGATTACGAATGGTACACGACAAGGGTGTCCATTATCCCCCATGTTATATGTTCTGGCCCTGGAGCCTTTAGCTTCAGCCATCCGACAAAGTAAAGACATACATGGAGTGCGAGTGGGATCAGAAGAATATAAACTTAGCATCTTTGCTGATGATATTTTGTTAACACTTACTCAACCACATATTACCTTACCCAGTCTACATAAGGAAATACATAAATATAGCCAACTCTCCTTTTATAAACTTAATATTACAAAAACGCAAGCTATGTGCTTTAATATATCTAAATCGTCAGAAGAAAAACTTAAATTAGATCATCACTTTGACTGGAGAGAAGATCATCTGGTGTATCTTGGTATCAGATTTACAAAAAATGAAAAATAACTATTTTCAGCAAATTATATAAGATTACTTAAAGATATTGAAAAACAACTGAAAACGTGGGGAAATATCATATTATCATGGGTAGGAAAAATAGCGTCAGTGAAGATGCAAATGTTACCAAAACTACTTTACCTGTTTAGGTCTTTACAGATTAAGATCCCGCAAACATATATTTCGGCATTACAGGCGATATTAATTTGTTTCATTTGGGGAGGGAAACATCCCCGAATTTCAAAAAGTTTAATAATGAAACAAATAAAAGATGGAGGTATGGGATTCCCGAACTTGAAAGCATATTACTACTCAGCAATTTTAAGCAATATAGTTAGCATAAATTCACAAATATATACCCCTCAATGGGTTGCTATAGAGAGTCACTGCTGTGGTACCTCTAGCCTCTCCTCTATATTCTGGCTTCCCCATCAGAAACGGGCAATATCCCCAGATACTTTATTAATCACTAAACACTCGTTAAAAATGTTGGATAACAATCTGGAAAGATTATGCTCGGCTTACCCATGGGCATTGATAACCCCAATAAAAACCTTATATGTCTGCAATGACACTTTTCTTTACCAAGCTTGGAAACAAAAGGGAATAACTCAAGTTTTTCATCTTTTCGTAAGAAACGGCTTAAACGCTTTCTCAGATCTTCAAAAAGAATTCAATCTCCTTTCACAGTTTATATTCACATATCTACAGATTAAAGCACTTCTCTTAAATAATATAATATTCATAAGACACGAAGCGCTACGTACATCAGTTACGAAATTTGAACAATTATGCGCAGCTTTATGTCCACAAAAAAAAAACAATATCTACATGTTATGATCACCTCACCAAGATAGAAGAACCGAAAGCATGGAAATTTATGTTAGATTGGCCCAACATTTCGAAACTTCACGGAAAATATTGTATAGGTGGTATATGGTACCGAGTCGCCTCCGATCAATGTACCCAGATGCGGAGGACATATGTTGGAGATGCCATCTACATAAAGGCACTATGCTGCATATATGGTGGACATGCGATAAAGTAAACAATTTATGGAAAGATACGGAGAGAATGATTGAAGAAGCCACAGAATGTAAACTAGACCATAATCCAAAGACAATACTTCTTAAAGTATTCCCAGACAATATTACTAAACCTATAAGGAAATTGATCTTTTTAATTGTATCTACAGTATCAATATTATTAGCAAAGAACTGGAAATCCCCAGAATTACCTTCCTTACAAGAAATTAGGTCTTTGATGTCTATAACAGTAGATTATGAACTCATTATGTGGAAGCAAACAAGAATAGGGAGATTAAGCCTGAAAGTAGCTGATAGATGGCACAGTTACTTATCAACATTTACTTCATAGCTTTAAAACACGGACATCGATAACCCGGGTTAAACCAGGAATTTACAGTCTGGGCTGGCCCCTTTCCCCCCACCCCCCCCCCTTTTTTTTTTTTTTTCCTCCACTATCTACTAAGAGTTATAAATGTATTACCAGCAAGCTCTACAAGGGTAGACATTTTTATTGCAATTCAACTATTTCTAAGTAGAGATATTACCTATAAGTAATAATGCTTTAGACTTGAGTGATACTTATAACAAAATTTTGCAAGAACTTTATGTATTATGTAATTAATGTGGATTGTAATCCCCCCTTTTCTCCTCTTTTTCTTTTTTCTGTACCCCATGCTTTAAAATGAAAAACGTAATAAAAATTTAATTTGAAACAGTCCCCCCTTAAAATTACTATTTATGACAACTAATAACTGACCCTATACTGTCCCTAGAGAAAAATAACAAATGGCTAACATGCTCATCCATCTGTCCAGGCCTCGAACACTTCACTCCGTGGGTATCCCGCATGTGGCTAGTCCACCATATCTCCCACATCAGACTTTTACCCGTACAGACAGACGCTATCCCTATATTGTCCCTATAGGGAGGTAATCATATATTTAGTACGATGGGATCGTAGAGGCGTGCATATCACAGGTGTGCATATCACAGGCTTCATCGTCGATATCTTGATGGAGCAGAGTTGGGGTGATGTGATTGATGGTCTGACCTACTGTCTATTGTAGATATTTCTGCATATCACAGGCTTCATCGTCGATATCTTGATGGAGCAGAGTTGGGGTTATGTGATTGATGGTCTGACCTACGGTCTATTGTAGATATTTCTGCACACACGGAAGCACACAGCAGACAAAGATGGCGAGTAACAACAACACTGCCAAGACTGCCATTCCCACTTAAAGAAGAGTCTTCTGCCAACCATTCAGCCATCCAAACTAATTATCCCATGAATTATTAACCCCTGAGTTACGTTTTAATTCTTCTGAAAGATTTTCTAATTTCTCTATAGCCATCGTTACCTTACCATTTGGGCCAGTATTGTCTGGTATGAAGGTGCAACAGGCCATGTTATCAGGAAGAACCTTACAGACCCCCCCTTTTTCAGCCAATATCATATCCAAGGCTGTTCTGTTTTGAAAGGTCATTTGAGAGGTAGCCTGTAATTGTTCTGCCAAACCCTGTATCAGGGTGGCGGTACGGAAACCGGGACCCCTGAGTCTGTCTAGGCAACGAAGCGAGGACCGAGACCCAGTATGCCTGATGTTAAGTAGGAGTCACAGTGTGGAGGTGGATTAGCAGGGTCTGATGCAGGGTAACCGCACGCCCCCTGGTGTTGAGCACCAGCGTTTGTGCAGCCACAACCAGAACCCTGATTCAGCTTCTGCGGATCCGATGAACTAGGAGCTAGGAAATAAGCAGACCTCCCAGGAGCTGAATAGGGAGGCTCTGCAGCAAGAATGTATCCAGTACTAGAAACAAGACAAGGCTAGAACAGACACCAAATATGAAAACAAGACATAACTAGCAGAACCCTGAACCAGAGAAGAATAGGAAGCTAAACCCAGAAAATGTACACAATACATAAGGGAACATTAACTAAACATGGGCATGACTGGACAGGACTGAACATGGACTGGGCACACAAACTAAAACAAGACATAACTAACAGAACCCAGAACTGGAGCAGGACAGAAAGCAGAACATGTACATACGACATAAGGAAACATTAACTAAACAGGGGCAGGACAAGACTGTACATGGATTACAAAATATAACAAACAAGATATAATAGGCAAAACAAGAGGAGACATAACTAAGCACTATATATGTAAATCATGGGGATTTAGTCACATTATATGATCATACATTGCATAAGCCTGCCAACAACGCCAATGTACCCCATAACTGGCGGTTCCTACACTGCCTAATGAATACTAAAATAACCACAGAACACATATATAGAACTTAGCTGCAAGAAAGGGCAGAAGCCTTGAGCAGCTGCCTGCAGGAACTCTGAAACATAAATAAATGATGGAAAACAAATGGGTGTGGCAAATAAAACAAACATTTAAATGAATCCAAGAGACTGGGAAATCCAGGGCTGGATTACAGGAATGAACCCAGAAACCCAGCATAAAGAAAACCAGACACAGAATAGAAAACCAAAATCCAAGAAAAACTAAACAAGAATAGTAAAAGGAGTACTGGATACCAGAAGCCATTACCAGAATGATCCGCAGCCAGGAACAGAACAAGACACCCTGGAGGGCATCTCTGGTGTAATTAACAAAATGCTGTTGATTATAATAAATGTAGTTTATCCAATTCAGATTTTTGTTGGCGGTGACTATCGTAAGTATAGATTCAAACCCTGCTGCTACTTCGTCTCTTGCTTTAAATTCATTGGGAACCCCCCTTGGCACTCCCACGGCATTAATGTAGATGTGAGGGTCGAAACTGCCTTTTATGGGAGTGTCACGCTTTACCCTGGGGTGTATCAGGGATGTGTTTGAGAAGCCTTGGTGATTATCTGATATTATATGAATTGGCATAATAACTTTGGCTAAGGTACACTCTCCCCACCAGGGGCATAACAATCTGGGTACAAGTTTCATGTCACCACAAAGCCAATATATATCACTAAGGGATCGGATCTGTCTAGTTATTAGATGGATTGGGGATTCCCGGCGAGAAGTACAATATCCTGGAGGAAATGTTCTCATAAAAACACCTGTCTCACCCTGTGTTGTATAATGTATAATTACCTGGATACACCGTGACTCCATTAGGTGGTTTGGTATCCCTCTGGATTAGTGGATATGCTCTCTTCCATGACTCACACATGGGTGAACCATTATTTGACTGTATGTAGAGGCTTAGGAAACAGTTTTCTACCTCTGGAGGTAGATTCAAGGGCACAGTACCAAGGTTGGGCCTAGCACCCCCACATACATAACAGTTTGTTTTATTATGAGAATTTGCATTATACCTCATCCATTCAAGCCATAGATTGATGTCTGAGAAACCAGTCTCTACTGCCATAGTGTCTTCAAAAGTGGGGTTAGCTATTGCAACCATGTCTTTAAGAGTCTTAATATGTGGTACAAGAGGATTGACAGTCATGCGTTGTGTGTCTACCCATTCAGGTGAGTTATACATGTCTTGTAAATAGAAAGTGTCTAATGTATTATATGAACCATCCCCCTTCCAATACATTCCCATAACATATTCCCCAGCATCCCCAGGACTAGGATGTTCAATATTCAGGGTTAATTTTATAGGGGTTGACCCTGTCGGTTTACGTATAGTCATTCTGTCCAAGAGTGATTTCCCAGTTACGTCCAGTTTTTGTAAGGCACTCTGTGGTCTATAACCCCATGGTCGACCTGTATTCCAACCCACCGCTCTCTTATATTGTAACATTAATATTTACAATGTTCATCCCTTGAGGTTAATCCTTCTCGCTGCTATTTGATACAAAATACAATGAAAGATACATTTGTTTCATGTATTAGAGTTATGCCCTCGAAACAACTTGAAATTTAATTTGGTTTGTTCAATGAAAAAAAGAGTTAGACAAGCTGGAATCTTTGAGGCAATAAGCATTGAATACATCAAGGTTTCCAGGTAAGAGATTAGGAGCATCGATAGCAGCGAGAATGATTAACCGGTATGATAACCCTCATTGTAAATATTAATGTTACAATATAAGAGTGCCTACATTAAAGGTAGAAGTGTATAAAGCATTTGGTATAAAGGTTTAAAGGTTTATTATATTGTTAACAAAATGCACTTTATATGTACCGTATATACTCGAGCATAAGCCGACCCGAATATAAGCCGAGGCCCCTAATTTTACCCGAAAAAACTGGGAAAACGTATTGACTCGAGTATAAGAGTAGGGTGGGAAATGCAGCAGCTACTGGTAAATTTCTAAATAAAATCAGATCCTAAAAAAATTATATTAATTGAATATTTATTTACAGTGTGTGTATATAATGAATGCAGTGTGTGTGTATACGAATGCAGTGTGTGTGTATAGGAGTGCAGTGTGTGTATGAGTGCAGTGTGTGTGTATGAGTGCAGTGTGTGTGTATGAATGCAGTGTGTGTGTATGAGTGCAGTGTGTGTGTGTATGAGTGCAGTGTGTATGTATGAATGCAGTGTGTGTATGAGTGCAGTGTGTGTGTATAAGTGCAGTGCGTGTGTATAAGTGCAGTGTGTGTTTGAATGCAGTGTGTATGAGTGCAGTGCGTGTGTATGAATGCAGTGTGTGTATGACTGCAGTGTGTATGACTGCAGTGTGTGTATGAGTCCAGTGTGTATGAGTGCAGTGTGTATGTATGAATGCAGTGTGTGTGTATGAGTGCAGTGTGTATGAGTGCAGTGTGTATGAGTGAGTGCAGTGTGTATGTATGAATGCAGTGTGTGTATGAGTGCAGTGTGTGTGTATAAGTGCAGTGCGTGTGTATAAGTGCATTGTGTGTTTGAATGCAGTGTGTATGAGTGCAGTGCGTGTGTATGAATGCAGTGTGTGTATGAGTGGTGTGTGTATGAGTGCAGTGTGTGTATGAGTCCAGTGTGTATGAGTGCAGTGTGTATGTATGAATGCAGTGTGTGTGTATGAGTGCAGTGTGTGTATGAGTGCAGTGTGTATGTATGAATGCAGTGTGTGTGTGTATGAGTGCAGTGTGTATATGAGTGCAGTGTGTATGAGTGCAGTGTGTATGTATGAATGCAGTGTGTGTGTATGAGTGCAGTGTGTGTATGAGTGCAGTGTGTGCAGTGTGTATGTATGAGTGCAGTGTGTGTGTATGAATGCAGTGTGTATGTGTATGAATGCAGTATGTGTGTATGAGTGCAGTGTGTGTATGAGTGCAGTGTGTGTGTATGAATGCAGTGTGTATGAATGCAGTGTGTGTGTGTATGAGTGCAGTGTGTGTGTGTGAATGCAGTGTGTGTGTGATGCAGAGTGTGATGCAGAGCCTTGGTGGGCATTTTTAATATTTTTTTTATTATTATTATAACAATTTTTTTGTTATATTATTATTTATTTATTTTTATTATTATTTTATTATTATTATTATTATTATTTTCGTCCCCCCTCCCTGCTTGATACATGGCAGGGAGGGGGGCTCTCCTTCCCTGGTGGTCCAGTGGCATTGGCAGTTCAGTGGAGGGAGGGGGGCTGGCAGAGAGCACTTACCTCTCTTGCAGCTTCTGTCAGCTCCCTTCTCCTCTGTGCCGGTCCGTGCAGCTCTTCTGTCAGCTCACACTGTAAGTCTCGCGAGAGCACTATGACCCCGCGGCTCTCGGGAGACTTACACTGGGAGCTGACAGAGGAGCTGAACGGACCGCCGCGGAGGAGGAGGGAGCTGACAGGAGCTGCAGGAGAGCTACAGACAGTGACTCGAGTATAAGCCGAGTTGGGGTTTTTCAGCACAAAAAATGTGCTGAAAAACTCGGCTTATACTCGAGTATATACGGTACTTGTTGTGGACAAAAATATTAACCCAATTTATGTTAGTAAATTGAATGTAAGTACCCCCAGAAACAACCCACTAACTAAGCTCTTGCGGGTGGGTTCTGACATACTTTCACGCTTTGTTGTTTCTTCCACTTGTCCAATTAACCTTTTAGGTGCTGATGTTCTGTCCCGTCTCCAAGCTTCTATCTCTTTTACTGCTGATGGCCAGGTCCAACTATTAACCCCCCTTTCTCGTAAAGATACTTCCGTCCTTTGCTCTCTCCCCCTGGTACTACACATGACATCCCCCATCGAGGAAGTAAGGGTCCCAGCCGCCCCCAGTGCCCTGGATAGGGTCCCAGCTACACTCTGGTCCACGGGCCCTGATGACATTGGACGCCTATGAGTCCCATCTGTGGTAGTTACACTAATAAAGAGATCTACTCCACCACGAAGACCACAGTACCCATTGAAGCCTGCACAGGCCCTTGCCATCTCAAAACAAGTTGACAGTCTGTTGGCAAAAGGTGCTCTGGTCAAGTGCGTGTCACAGTGTAACACCCCTCTATTTCCAGTAAAGAAGAAAACTGAAAAAAGACAACCTGACCAATACCGTATGGTCCAAGACCTCCGTGCTATTAATGAAGTCACAAACCGAGATACTGCTGTTGTCCCTAATCCACATACACTGGTGTCACAAGTTCCTCCAACAGCTAGATTCTTCACAGTGGTTGATCTTGCAAATGCCTTTTTCAGCGTGCCCTTGGATCCCTCTTGACAATACCTGTTTGCTTTCACACACGATCGTCAACAGTATACTTGGACTGTTATGCCTCAAGGGGCACAGAATTCTCCTACTCAATTCGCCAAAGCTATGTCAGCTGTCCTAGAACCTTGGCAGAAGTCTCACCCAGACGTGGTCCTGCTTTAGTATGTTGATGATTTACTTCTCTGTGCAGATGATATGCAGATGATATTTCAACTGCTGAACGAAACTCCGAAGATTTCATTTGCTTCCTCGCTGAAGAAGGTTGTAAAGCCTCCAAAATGAAACTACAGTGGTGCCGGCCCTCTCTTGAAAAAGCCCTTAGAAGAAGGGCGAAACGCGTTGACAGGGCCGGACTGGGAATTAAAAGCAGCCCTGGAAAAAAAATATTTACCAGACCCATAATGCGTTGCGCCAGCATAGTGTGCAGATACAGAGTTAGAAAAGATAACTTAAAATTAAAAATTATTACTCCAACGTGGAAAAAAAGCACACATAAGCTTAAAAAAAAACAAGAGTGCAGATTTATTTTAAGCAGACGTGCCTTTGCATGTAATCAATGTTTCAGTCCAACTACCATGACATATTAAGGGAACCTTGGTAATGGGGCTGAAATGGTGAATGTATGTAGGGCACAACTGTGAAAAATTGACGTTCTCTTGTTTATTTTGAAGTCCTGTGGGTGCGCTCTTCACTTTAAATATGTTATTGTGCTGGAGTATGCACCTAGCAACAAGACTTGGCCAATATCTGCTCATTACATATAGTACATATCAATGACATTTCTCTGTGTATTATGCATATATAAATGTACATTAATATATGTGTAAATATTAAAGGCATAATTATTTATATATATATATCTCTCTCTCGTATCTCCTTCTCTCTCGTCTCTCTCTCTCTCTCTCTTGTGTCTCTCTTTCTCTCTCTTGTGTCTCTCTCTCTTTCTCTTGTGTCTCTCTCTCTTTCTCTTGTGTCTCTTTCTCTTGTGTCTCTTTCTCTTGTGTCTCTCTTTCTCTCTCTTGTGTCTCTCTTTCTCTTGTGTCTCTTTCTCTCGTGTCTCTTTCTTTCTCTTGTGTCTCTTTCTCTCTCTTGTGTCTCTTTCTCTTGTGTCTCTTTCTCTCTCTTTCTCTTGTGTCTCTTTCTCTCTCGTGTCTCTTTCTCTCTCTCTCTTGTGTCTCTTTCTCTCTCGCTTGTGTCTCTTTCTCTCCATTGTGTCTCTTTCTCTCGTGTCTCTTTCTCTCTCGTGTCTCTTTCTCTCTCTCTTGTGTCTCTTTCTCTCTCTCTTGTGTCTCTTTCTCTCTCTCTTGTGTCTCTTTCTCTCTCTCTCGTGTCTCTTTCTCTCTCTCTCGTGTCTCTTTCTCTCCATTGTGTCTCTTTCTCTCTCTTGTGTCTCTCTCTCTTTGTGTCTCTTTCTCACCTTTCTGTGTCTTTTTCTCTCTCTCTTTCTGTGTCTCTTTCTCTCTCTTTCTGTGTCTCTTTCTCACCTTTCTGTGTCTCTTTCTCACCTTTCTGTGTCTCTTTCTCATCTTTCTGTGTCTCTTTCTCTTTCTGTGTCTCTTTCTCTTTCTTTCTGTGTCTCTTTCTCTTTCTTTCTGTGTCTCTTTCTCTTTCTTTCTGTGTCTCTTTCTCTTTCTTTCTGTGTCTCTTTCTCTTTCTTTCTGTGTCTCTTTCTCTCTCTTTCTCTGTCTCTTTCTCTCTCTTTCTCTGTCTCTTTCTCTCTCTTTCTCTGTCTCTTTCTCTGTCTCTTTCTCACCTTTCTGTGTCTCTTTCTGACCTTTCTCCTACCTCCCCCCATCCCCCCCATTTACCCGAGAGGAGTCAGGGGGGGCGGCCGTGCTCCACGCTGGAGCTCCTGGGCTGCAGCCTCGCCGCTCCGGCGGCACTCTTAATGCTGAGGACTGAAGGAGGAGGGAGCATGTCTCTCTACCATGCTCCCTCGCGGTTCCCACAATTCACAGCAGCAGCTGTGAATTGTGGGAACCGCGAGGGAGCATGGTAGAGAGACATGCTCTCTCCTCCTTCAGTCCTCAGCATTAGGAGTGCTGGCGAGGCTGCAGCCCGGCTGCTCCAGCGTGGAGCACGGCCGGCCCCCTCTAAGTGTGCCACCGGACCGGCCACCCGGTGGCACATACCTGCGCAGCCCCCAGATGCCACGGCCCACCGGGAAATTTCCCGGTATCCCGGTGGGCCAGTCCGGCCCTGCGCGTTGATAAGGTGCTAGTGATTGAGCTCTGCTGCATATACTTTTCAACCAGGTTCCAGGAACAAGCCAGATTGATCCTTAGTGTTTCTCCACTTGAAAATCTTCTGACAGCCTGCCTTTGTGCACGAGGCAGATGCTGTCTCCTCTGGAGAACCGGGCATTCCCTCGGGGACTTCAAGAGAACGAGCAGCTACAAGAGTCATTTTCGTAGTCCTTAGTGATAAGTACCACATTTTAATTTTGTAAGAGGGGGGAGGGGAGGATTTTTTGTACTGGGTCAATAAATGTTATAGAGTTACACTATATTTTGTCTCTCTTTGCCTAAAGGAATTTCCAGTACACTATTGGGTCCAGTAGGAATTTGGACTTTCCCCCAAAGGAACCTATATGTGAATTATACAGACTTTGTACATTTTAGGGACATTTATACTGTTTTTATTGATACAGTTTTTTAGATACATTTTTATATGTGTGCACCCTTGATATATTTTAAGGGGATTATCTTCTAAGCGCTGACAATACCAATTAGCATCTAAAGTATAGGATTTGGGGAAAAAAATTGTTGCAGCTGCTAACATTTATTGTGTACCTTGGATACAATTTTCATTATTTTGCTAATCTCTATTTCCATTAAGAACGAGAGGTTGTCCAGTCAGACAGTAAATTAGCAAAGACGCAGGTTTCTAATTCAGTATATGCGCTCTCTTCTTTATCTTTTCTAGAACTTTTATAAGTGATGATTCATATGAACTGTGTCTATATTGTATTAGCCTATTCTATGTGCCAACTTTTATTAAATGCATTTATCGGAAATAAAACTCAGAAAGTTCCCTAACTTAAGTTGTTATCAATGTGTGGCTAGTTGCAAATGGTGGTCTATTTTGTAAATATATGTATTTCATTGCAGTTTTTCCCCATGTTCAAATGATACACGACTAATAACATAATGTAATTTGTCTTTCCTAGGTATACCAGTCCTTGCCAAACTTGTAATACACCCAGTTATATGGAGAAAGGTATCCCAGAGCCTAGCAATGAATACATGTCCAAAACTCAAAAAGAAACCAGGAAATCTGAATCGTATTCACATGGACAGCTTGCTCCAACAGAGCAAAAAGAGGCTAAAGAGAACTAGTGAAAATGAGCTATGCAATACAAAGAAGAAAAAATTTCAAAAGTAGAAAAACACACCCAACCAAAAAGTTATAAATGCTACAAAATTGGGCAAAGGTCTAAAAGCAGACAACACATTGAGAAACAGTTTCCATGTACAGATTGCGGCAAAACATTTACTCGTAGGTCATCTTTAATTATACACCACCGAATCCACATGGGAGAGAAACCATATGTTTGCATTGAGTGTGGGAAAGGATTCACTGACAGCTCAAATCGTGTCAAACACCAGCGAACACACACAGGAGAGAGACCATACGCATGCACAGACTGTGGTAAAACCTTCACTGATAGCTCAAACCTTATTGCTCACCAGAGAGCACACACAAGGGAAGCGTCCGTATGTATGCAGTGACTGTGAAAAGAGCTTTACACTTGTTTCAAACCTTGTTACTCACCCGAGGGCTCACACTGGGGAGAAAGCTCACATCTAATCACACACCAGAGGGCCCACAGAGGCGAGAGGCCATATTCTTGTTCGGAGTGTGGGAGAAGATTTACACAAATTTCTAATCTTATTGCCCACCAGAGAGCCCACACAGGGCTATGGCCATACTCGTGCATGGACTGTGGCAAAAGTTATACACAGCGATCGAACCTTATTGAGCATCAGAGGACCCATACCGGGGAGAGGCCTTATATCTGCACCGGGTGTGGGAAAAACTTCAGCCAGAATTCAAGTCTTATTAAACACCGAAAAGTACACATGAAAAATTAGATGAACGAAGATCTTGAAGATTCCACCGAAAAAAATCATCATTGACTGGAGTCCATAAAGTAGTAGTGGCCAAGCCGTGAACTGACCAGCTTATATTTTTTGGACAAAACTTTAATACGAGAGAATACTATTTCAGTTTCATTATTTTGAAGTAATTTCTACCTTGTAAGACAAGAAGCACTCTTATTAAATAGCATAAAGTCAAATAAAATGATATATATTTTATTACAGCAGTATTTCCTAGTAAAAGCAGATTTCTGTAGTAAATTAAAGCACAATGTGGATTAAAGTAATTTAATATTTTCTGCTGTTAGTAGAAAAAGCTGAACATTTTATATTTCAATGAGATACAGGAGAGAATAGAGTGTACTCTTTAAGATGGAGTATCATCATGTATTGCCCTTCTTTGAGAGATGTCATAAAAACTAAAGCGTACATGTGTGAGTATGTCCCAGAAAGTATCTGTCTTGTGTTATTGGTTTGAAGCTCTCTGCACATTTAAGGAGCTGTGTGACACAAAATGGCGTACCTAAAATATTTACAGTTGTAAAATAATGTCAAGTATGATAGAAACTGCACATACAACTTTAAAACTGTTCCAATGATTGTGACACATATAAAGCAAAACAAAAATAACGCAGTACAGCAAGATAAATTCATTGCACAATGCTTGAGTCTCAAGCCTTAAAATTGCGCCATTTTTGAATGATTTGGTATAATTTGGCTCCAGGGCAATCTGTCTTCCCTACATTGCGATGTCCCTTCAGAATATAAGCTGATTTGATATAACCTTTCGAGACTCCACACTTTATCAGACTTTGAGCAGCTTTTAGGGCGCTAGCACTGGGAGCGCGCTCTGGGTGGAAAAAAAATACAAGTTAAAAAATGATGTATATAAACTGGGATCAAAAGGTATTAGTATAGGTAGGATAATTCAAAATGGAAATGGGGAGATAGTTGAAGACATAAATAACTAGAAATAAACCAATACAAATGGTTGTTCTGCTGAAATCAAAATAAATAGCATTTCTGTGTTAGAAGAAATACATGTTATGTTTTATAAACGTACAACAAGGTGGAGACAGAAAAGAGTAAAGACAAACGGTGATAAACGGAGACTCTATAATATAATTTATCCCAAATGTGATAGCATGGCATTACCCCATTGTACCAACTTACTAGTGAACGATCCAATAAAGCTAATTCCAATGGATTTTGAGTTGTAGCCTTTTGCATGAGCTCCCTCGTTTCTCCAGCCACGTCCTTCATATACACGGCCATCTTCTCCAACCAGAAAGCTAAATTAATTTGGTAGTATATAAACAATAAATATATAAGTATATATCATTATTTGTATTATATAGTAAACTTCACAATTGCCTATTTCTTTGCTAATCTTTTCACTGCCTGAAAACCCATTCTAGGGATGGAATCTTTTCTTGTAGATCTTCTCCAGCTTTTCAATACACAGTCTCCCATTTTCTCTCATATCTTCTCACCCAGAGAGACCAGATGAGCCAATCACTGGATCTTTAATTTTGACATCAGAGCTATATAAATATATCTTGGCAGTATGTTGCCTCAATGAACGAATGCACTGGATCAAGAAGCCATACTTTGAAGTACTTCATTTAATTGGTCTGGTTTAGCAAGCAGAAGATAGAGAAAGTTTTGCATTAGAGATCTGTTCTACTGGATGCATTTTAGCGAAGGGGAATGATCGTGACCATTTAAAATAAAGGAAAGGCAAATTCCTGGGGGAAGCTTTCGTGCTCTTGCCCAAGGCTGGGGATGCCCATGCCAATTGTCTTCTTTTATCTATTATATCTTTAAATTCTACCCTTGACTTTCAAACTCAGGACATTGTAGTTGCAAAGTTTTACAGCTACCCACTTGATTTTTTTTTAAGACCTCTCTTTTTAAGCAGCTTACTTGTATCCAATGTCACACCAGCCTCGACTGCTCATGTGATAATTCTGGACATTCCTGGCTTGAGCAGAACATGTAGACTGTGAGGAACAAAATGCCCCCTCAGTGTGGTGGATGATCACATATGGGACTGGAGTAGTTAAACGACTGCTGCATTTGGCAGCCTTTCCTCCCCATCCTGACTTGGACACGATGGTGGGACATCCTGGTTAAAATAGAGAGAAAAGGAGAATTCAGTTCAAGAACCATATCTCTTTTATTTGGTACCAGGGTGGAACTGAAGGTTGGTACTACACGCTGAACTGTAATATGTTTTATCTGTGTATTGCTCAACCCTCTTTGTGCCTCTAAATACACTCACCCTTTGCGAGTCTCTTAATTCTTCCTTTCCTCCTTGTGTGTTGCTTGACCACATTTACCTCCTTGTGTGTCTTTTAACCCACCAATATTTCTTGCTTTGTGCTCCTTTTATAATTGTACACTATTGACGACAGACGACAGTTACAAAGAGATGTTTCTCATAGTGTTTTAGTGTATCTCTTACCTATTTCCTGGTTAACACCCCAATCACAGTGTTTAACTCCCTGTCCTATCTACTAAACTGTGATGTATTTAAAGCACTTACCATGCGTAAGGGCACAGAAGGCCGACAGAAGGATAACGAGGAGTTTCATGTTAAGTTTTCAGATTGCACGTCAGATACCTGGAATCAGAATTATTTCAAAGCTCAAAAATCCTTTGTTTTAAGTGTTTGCACTACATATGTGTAGTCAAATATGTACCTAGACTACTTCTTTCATAACCCATTTAAGACAAAAAAAAACAGCAGGAAGAAGTATGAGATGTGGACCTTGATAAGAGTTTAGGTTTATAGTAGAGGGTACAGCGCAGTGTGTGAGTACTCTGCAGATTTTACAATGCAGTACCCCTCCCTGGTCCAAGCTAAGGAAGAGGAGGGGGAAATAAACAGAATTTTTTTAATGTTCCCAATGCACAGAACAGCCCCTGAAACTCGCAACAGCTACTATTACCCCCAACACACACTTCAACCCATGTCATCTCCAACACACAATACAGTCCTATCCCCCACCAACACTCACACAACTGTTCCTATTACACCTTACACACACACTAAAGCCCCTATTCAACATGCACATTTGTACTACAATCTCTATTCTCCCACAAATATGCAATCCAGCCTAACCTCCCCCATCACACAATACAGCCCTTATTTCCACATAAACTCTACAGCCCCTTTCCCTAAAACAAAACTCTACAGACCCTATAACCCCAAACATACCACATAACCTACAGTCCCCATCCAACCCATAACCACAACCCTATCCCTCCCAAACACACCATTGTGCCCCTATCTATTAACACACACTATATTCCTCAAATAAAATCCTTACAGACCTTATCTTCCCACACGTCCTAGAGCTCCGATCCCCCAAAGATACCCAGGGCCCTTATCTATCCAAATAACACCATACGGCAAGTTTTCCCTCCAACCCCTACAGTCCCCATCACCTTAAACACACACTATAGCAGCAATCCACATACAGCCACTTGTAAGAGGAGCAGGTTAGACTGTTGTCAGGCTTGAGGACCAGAGATGTCCTGCTATACCATTCGTCCCTGTCCACAAGGGCTCTGAGAGGCAACCTCCAAGGGTTCTTCTACCAGTTTTTTACTTCTTCCACAACCCTCAGCCAGTTCTCCGATCAGATAGCTCTTTTATATCTCTCTCCCAAACACCACACAGAACTTAGTGAAGGGAAGAACAAAGTGTATTTTTATTGATGTTAATATAGGAAAACCCAAGGGGAGGATAAAGCATAACAACCAATAATAGGGACAGGACTTGGCAAAGTAACCAATAACAATGACAGGTTTAATTACATTGCACCCACCCCTGGTGCCAGAGTGTCTGGGCATCACTAACTTAATCAAAGTGACAAGCTGTACTGATTGAATTAAACTTACACACAAAACATCTCCACACTCCAAAAAAACTGAGATTGTAGAATATAACATTTACACACCATTAACCCTTTATATGTCCACTTGTTCTGTTATTGCCACAGAGGGCCCATAGTCCCTGGGTAAGAAGCTAGCACACAAGCTTTTCTGCAAGATTCTCTTACACCACTATTAACATGCGCACACTTACAACACCACAAACAGCCCATGCATAGACACAACCCCACCACAGACTTCCCCATACGCATTCAACCAGTTGAGTTGCTTTGGTCAAAAACACCTTGGGCTTGAGCACACAAATAATTAGGTGACTCATTCCTAAAGTCACTTTGTGGACTTGTTTTCAACCTATAGTGTATGTATGTAAGCCAATATGTTCCATGTGATCAGATTCACAAATTCATATGAATTATTTTACTATTTTTCTCAACACACATCTTAGCACATTATTATTATTATTATTATTATTTTCCTATTTTTTGTACAGCCAAATATTGCATATGTTTTTAAACTGTGAAACAAAGTACCTGTCACATATGTATTAATATAGCCAGATTACCTAGACTCCCTGGTGGACTCTGGCTGTGAGGGGACCCTGCTTGAGCCTGCATAGGGCCCTGGGCAACCTTAAGCAGACTCTGTGCACTAAACGGGAATTGCACATATTTCGTCAAAAAAAAAACAAGCAGAAAAATACATATTTTCCAAGTTTTCCCTACCTTGGAGGTACAGTTACTATTTCTGGCCCAATTCCCTATCTATTCTATTCTAATGTCCCTCTTTCCTTAAAGCTTCACATTATTGGTCAGGCTAAATTTATGCCAGAGCTCCACAGCAATAAATCACGCACTAATGTGTCTTTAAACAACAATAAATGCGATTAGAAATAAGTCTGTGTAAATAAGTTACATTATTCTAATTCTAAATCACTTTTAGTTGTATAAATAGTCATTAGTTAGTCACCAAAAATATCTTAGAACAGCTCGCCCCTGGCCACACCGCTACTCACACCCCAAAAATGAAAAGTGTCCTCTTTGTCCATCTGAAATGTTGCGAGGTATGAAAATAGGTGAGATTTATGCCAGTTTAGCCTAAAATATGAAATCCCCAGGTTAGTTCCCAACAGTTCCCAGTTTAGTGAATGGCCAGCTGGTTCAAAGCAGAAGTTAAATCATTAAGTCCAGAGATGTCATTCTCTGCTGATCTCCTTGAGACTTACCTTTGCTACTGTAAACTTGATGAATACAAAAAATCCCATTCCCTGCTGTTTATATATTCTCTGTCTCTGGATGGGAAGAGATTCACACTTTCAGTTACTGTTTCCTTCAGGGCGTAGCACAGGATAATATTGAAAGATCTTGAGTAACCTTATTGAGTGTTTCCGTTTTAAATTGCTTCCGTTTTTAATTGCTGTCAATTTGAAGACTTGAGACTGACTCATGTAGTGGTTTGTTGATTGTATGAAATTAAATAATTTGCTATGTCGAAACACAGTCAGCAAACTGCACTCTGCCCATTTTTGAGCGTCTGTGCATAGAAATATTCACATAATTGGCATTAGACAGTCCAGCTCGGAATTTATCTAATACGTAATGGAATGTAGAAGGTTGGTTGAGGTGTGCCGAAACCAACATACGAGTAGGCCTGTAAAAAGAGGGCCCACAAAGGTGAATTGTTTAATATAGATGAGTGTAGGTGGGTGGGGACAAACAGCTTGCACGACAAAGGTAAGTAGGGGGGTAGGGTTTAAATAGGATCATAACTCCTCCTACAAATTAAGGCAAAATGGCCTTCCAACTTGTGCTTGAAATTTATCTAATGCGTAATGAAATGTAGAAGGGGAAGCAAGGTTGGTTGGGGTGTGCCGAAACCAACGAGCGAGTAGGCCTGTAAAGAGAGGATTCAAAAAAACACACTTTATTGCAAGTTTATACAGCTTCTGTACTGAAAGCTTGTAAGGAGCTGTAATGGTATCTATTAATTAATGACTTTACATCATAAAGAAAGCATATTTAGTGTAATGCTTTGGAGGCACCACTAGGGGCAGTGTGTAGGAAGACACGTGCTTCTGGCAGTGACATCACAGGCCAGCCTACTTACACTGAATAAAAAACCAGATGTAGGAGAAACTCTGGCTCTTTGCCTGTACCTGACTGAACCTAAGATGTAGTACCAACTCTGACTTAACCCCAGCCAAAGGGCTGGGGCCTTGTAAGTAATATGAATCCATTGTAACATTTAGCAATTGTAAAAGCCTTTTGTATAACATGCAAACAGGGGGGAAACAAGGGGAGAAAGAAAAGAGTCTCTTCCTGGTAAAGAACAATTAAAAGTCCTTTATTATAAATAGAGGGACATCAACAAAGACCATCTCAGCAATGACTGCCTGACCGAAAAAAGAGGGGTGTCAGTAAGGTAGGTCAAAAACCGAGAATCTATAAATCCAAAAAAGCAAGAAACAAAAAAGTGATAAGAGAAAACTATGTACAAAAATAAATGTATGAGCCTTGGAGTCAGGCAAAACGCGCGTCGGGGCGCAACATTCCTCTCATCTGTCTCTGGACGTTCAACTAGCTTCTGCTAGACGTGACTATTCACTTTATACTTTTCACGGCATTTAGCCGTTTACTACCAATACAGTCTATCAGGACTTGTTACCCTTCATGGGTATTACTCCCTATCTGTCGTTGTGGTCTGTCACTTAGGTCAATATACCCATGACTAGACACGACGAAAATATATTTTTCCCGCGATTTGCACGGGATTTTGCCGTCATGGGGCACTAACAATGATACTTTGACTTTTACCTTTATTTAGTACCGATCAGGGATTATTTACACAGGGTTGGCTATCTTGGTATTAATATCTTTTTCTTTATACTCCTCCGTCTCTTTCCTGTACCAGGTGCCCTTGAAGGCACCTTTCTGACTTTTGGTCTCATACAGATTGCCTATTTTATAACATCTTGTATTATAGAGTGGGTTAACATACTGTCAGCGATTTTCTGACACTGTTTCTTCCTTTATGCACCTTCAGTGCACACATACAATTTGTAACTGATTGGGGAAATCACTCGCTCAGCCGCTACAGATTCGGATACATGTGTCCTTTATTGGTCTCTCATTATCATTCTGTATCACGGTGTACTATGAGCTGTAGTGAATAGAAACTTCCATCCGATAAACCGATATTGAGACATCATAGGAGGTTATTATCACCCTATAAGCCTGTTGCCTTTGCATTATATATTATGTGGGTTTTTCCCCACAGCCAGACACCATGAGTTGTCAAGTATAGGCACATATTGACTCATCATTTAAGGCTTCTCGCGGCACTATAACTGAGCGTGACGGCGCTACTGTATACCAACTACTTTGAGTGCCAAGGCGCTGCCTTACCAACCCTGTGTATACACTCTTTATGTGTATACATTTATTTATTTATTTATTTTTGTACATAGTTTTCTCTTATCACTTTTTTGTTTGTTGCTTTTTTGGATTGATAGATTCTCGGTTTTTGACCTACCTTACTGACACCCCTCTTTTTTCGGTCAGGCAGTCATTGCTGAGATGGTCTTTGTTGATGTCCCTCTATTTATAATAAAGGACTTTTAATTGTTCTTTACCAGGAACAGACTCTTTTCTTTCTCCCCTTGTTTCACCCCTGTTTGCATATTTACTACCTAGGGTTACCCCCTTCTCTGTTCCCTAACATCGTTATACTCCATTTTGGCCACTTTTCTGCATTGCCTTTTGTATAACATTTAGCAACCTTTTGTAAGTAATATGTTATAGTTTTGTATTGTATAATTATTAGGGTAAATTGACATTCTGCTAGCATATGTTCTGCTAGCATCTGTTTATTTATTATAGTTAAATTAAATATACATTTTTTTTTTAAATACTTTATTCAAAAGATTTTTTATATTTTATATTACATTACAATTCGAGAAATACATACATTCAAACATACATATTGCATAATACAGCGAATGATATAAGTAGATCCTACTATATAAAGAGAATGCATTCATTAGGATGCGACACGCCATCCTCCAAACAGACACAGAGAAAGAACAAGCCAATAAGGAAAAAAAAAAAATTTAATTGAGGAAGTCGTTATTATATTATAAACCAAAAGTCTTTGAAAATCTGTTAGGGAGTAAATCCCTAAAAGATAAACACAAACTAAGAAAGCTGTTGTCCATACAGGTATTTCTACTGAATGATTAGGGCTACCTCGTTCAGGCCCCCGTCCCCTCCCCCGTCACTTGAAAAATTTATAAATTGCCATATAGTAAGGAACAGGTGTTTAACCAAAGTAAATACCAGTCTCTTTTTTTTGAGGCCAGTGACCGGGTATTAAGAATATCATTTTCCATTGTTAATTGAAATTTAACTTGTTTGATTAGGGAAGCCTTCTGGAAAGGCTCGGAAGATTTCCATTGTCTTGCAATGGTAACTTTGGCTGCAATAAAGCAGTGAGTAGCTAAACATCTATATTTACTTGATTTAAAAGGCCAATTCAGATGAAGGAGGGCCGAGGCTGGATTTTTATTTGTATCATTAAACGATGCCTCATTCAATGATATTTCCGAAAAGATATTAAAGGTCCAGGCCCATAATATTAAATATACATTTAATATTACAACGTTTTGTGTATTTTCTATCCACATATTCGACCATAATACCATGAACTATAAAAATATTAATGTTGTTCCGTATTGCTTAATTATTATGTATTAAGAGATTAATATTCATATTTAAGTCACGACCACAACATATGGCGCTGCGAGCAGGGTTATGCTTGAATATTGGGGAAAATATAAATGTTATGCATTTTACTTAAATCATACAGTAAATTGTCTGTCTGTATACAAGTTAATAAATTAATGATGATTTGGTTTTAATTGAATGAATGCAGATAGCAGATAGGGATTAGATATTTGTTTTTAAGGTATCTCTTGTTGTAGAACATAGTGATGAATTATTGTGTTGCTTGTTACATTTTTCCAATCTTTGGTCATTTTTATATAGAAAAAAAAACTATTTTACTTTTTGTCTGACCATGTGGGTTTCAATCCACCATTGACCACATGGTGTGAATGGGTTGAGGCCTAGTACCATTTGCATAGGAAAAGACTTTTCACTAAACCTGTTCACCAGGTTTTTATTGCTGGTTACTTGACCCTGTTTGTTTGTGTACAAATTTACATTTGTTTGGCATTCAAGGATTTGTTTAGTTGAAAAAAATATTTGGACTAAACTGATTAAATTAGTAGTTAAGAAAAAGATAAGTTTAGTAAAGCAGATTGAGCGAATAATAGATTTATGTGAGTATATACATAGAATATTAGTATGGATATATATATATATATATATATATATATATATATATATGATTATGACTCATGAAGGAAAGACCACTTTTTTATTTAACAGTTGTGTGAACATGTAGTGTGCATCCTAGTCAAAACAGTGAAGCACATGTTTGGGGGATGGTTGGTGATGGTTGGTCCTTTTCAGCTACAGCTGGGGGAGAATTTGTCCGTTTGGGGGGCGGGTAGTCTTACCTGTATGAGAAAATAAACTGCATAGTAAAGGATGCATTGTTTTGTAAATGTAATTGCCTAAACTACCGTATATACTCGAGTATAAGACGAGTTTTTCAGCACATTTTTTGTGCTGAAAAACACTCACTCGTCTTATACTCGAGTCAGTTGTCTGTATTATGGCAATTTTCATTGCCATAATACAGACAAGGACCGGGGGCTGTCAGGAAGCTGTAACTTACCTTCACCGCAGCTCCTGTCAGCTCCCTTCTCTCTCCTCCGTCCGTGCAGCTCCCAGGTCAGCTTCCTCTGCAACTCTCGCGAGAGCCGCAGGGTCAGAGCATTGCCACGGGTTACCGTGGCAACGCTCCGCGTGGCCGCGAGAGTTGCAGAGGAAGCTGACCTGGGAGCTGCACGGACGGAGGAGAGAGAAGGGAGCTGACAGGAGCTGCTGTGAAGGTAAGTTACAGCTTCCTGCCAGCCCCCCTCCTACAGCCCATCCACTGGACCACCAGGGAGTGAGAGCCCCCCTCCCTGGCCAGCTAACAAGCAGGGAGGGGGGACGAAAAAATAAATAAAAAAAATAATAATAAAATAAAAAAAATAATAATAATAAAAAAAATAATAACAACATTAAAAAAATATATATTACAATAATAATTAAATAATAATAATTAATAAAATGCCCACCCCCACCAATGCTCTGCACTCACACACACACACACTGCACTCTCACACACACACACACTGCACTCACACTGCATTCATACACACACTCATACACACACTGCACTGCATTCATTATATACACACACTGCATTCATACACACACTGCATACACAATGCATTCATACATACACACTGCACTCATACATACACACTGCCCTCATACACACACTGCACTCATTATATACACACTGCACTCACACACTGCACTCATATACACACACTGCACTGCATTCATTATATACACACTGCACTCATACACACACACTGCACTCATATACACACACTGCACTCCATTCATTATATACACACTGCATTCATACACACACTGCATTCACACTGCACTGCATTCACACTGCACTGCATTCATTATATACACACTGCACTCACACACTGCATTCATTATATACACACTGCATACACACTGCACTCATACACCCACTGCACTGCATTCATTATACACACACTGCACTCATACACACACTGCACTCATACACACACACTGCACTCATATACACACACTGCACTCCATTCATTATATACACACTGCATTCATACACACACTGCATACACACACAGCATTCATATACACACTGCATTCATACACACACACACACACACACACTGCATTCATTATATATGTAAATAAATATTCAGTTAATATAACTTTTTTAGGATCTAATTTTATTTAGAAATTTACCAGTAGCTGCTGCATTTTCCACCCTAGTCTTATACTCGAGTCAATAAGTTTTCCCAGTTTTTTGGGGTAAAATTAGGGGCCTCGGCTTATATTCCGGTCGGCTTATACTCGAGTATATACGGTAATCAATTTGTGGAGTGTTTTTCAGCTTTCATATCCAGGACTAAGGAATTACAGGATATGTGTTCAGGAAGTGGTAACAAATGAACAGAAAAAATTGTAAAATAATTCCTTGTTGTCCTGTTTGGTCTGGTTAGAATATTTTAACAAGTTAGCATTTTAACAAAGTAAGTGTATGGGCTCAGATTGAGATTTATATTCTTTTAGAAGCCATCTATATAACTGATTTTAATATTTCCATCCTATGAATATACGTGTCCGGAGAAGGGGGAGCATACCCAATAGTTGTTGTGCAGTTCTATCCTGTATTTGAAATCCTGTATTACTTATAAGTAGCCTTTTGTAACTTATTAGTAATAGTTTATATATATTGCTCTGGGAAAGGGATATGCAAAATCTCTGAGAGACCAGGAAATATATAAAATAAGGACGTATTACACTAGTGGTAGGGTGGCCTATCATGACCATAGAGACCCTTGGTGACTAGTTTTCATTGTATATTGCCTGGGAAGGGGATACGCTATTTAATAGAAATTCCTGAGAGACCAGGAAATATACAATAAGTGATACGTGAGTGTACTGGTTAAATTGCAGACATATTGGCCCATAACCTTTAATCGAGCCGGAAAAGAGGTTGCTGTATGTTTGCAACTCTATAATTTTGTGGGGGCAGTCACCCCCATGCGGAAAGCCACTGCCACCACAGGGTGGATAGTTGTGCAGGCCCTTACCCGCGAGGTGCAGACATGTCCGTGGAAAGGCTAAAAATTAATAGGGAGTCACTCATAGCTGTCAGAAGTGTTGCACTTTGAGACATATTGACCTATAGTCTTTCATCAGAGGCGGAAGAGGTGTTGTGGTTCACTCCTCTATAATTTATCCAAAGGGTGGAGAGTTATTAAACATGTTTAAGTTGGCTAGAAATTTGTTTTGTGTACTCCTGAATTGCAAGGAAGATGCAGAAAGCAGCTATTAGCTGATTGTTTATTTTAAGAGCCGAGTAGATCTGTTTTCTTACCTTTTTCAGATATAGCAGAAACCAGGGGTGGACATTGAATCACAGATAGAATACCAGATGGAGACCAGTGTTTAAATGTTGACCTGTGATTAGCTATTAAATGTGTTTTATTTTATTGTGTCTATTTAACATGTCTATGCTATGATTTTGTGCATACTAGTCTCTTATTTTTTATGATTGTATTGCAATTGAAAACTTTATGTGTTGTTGTTGTATGTATGTATGTATGTATGTATGTATGTATGTATGTATGTATGTATGTGTGCTTGCCTGGGAAAAGGGGAATTGACCCATAGGGACCAGGGGGTATTTGTGTAAACAGAACTGGGGTGGGAGGGCTCCAACGAGGGAACCCCATTGTCCAGTAGGTGCTTGATTTGTGTCTCTGTAAAGTGCATGAGTGGACGGAAGAGTGATAAGAGGGATAAGAGAAAGTCCGCATTTAGGGTTATCTATACATGTTTAAATAGAAGGGTGGTAAATTGGAATTTGTTTTGTTTTGGTGGGTGTTTAGGTTAAATTGGTTAAATACAACAGTGATATTGTGTTGATCTGTGAATCAGGAGTGCGCTGGATGTGAAGAGAGAATTCTCAGGAGGTGTGTAGGTATTTACTTAATGCCATAGGGTAAATATAGTTAAGACACCACAATCAAAAAATAGTGCAGCTGAGAGTGATGAGAGTAGGGACAAAATACATCAGGAGTAGGAAACTGTGTTACGTCAAGGTGGTAAACAAAACGTGACTACAAAACACACTAAAGTCCCTGAACACATAAACTGTTCTTATGAGAAGAAATACTGAAGCTGAGAGTGATGGGAGTAGGTAAAATAATACATGCAGAGCAGGATACTGTGACAAGTGACCACAAGAAAGTCCCTGCACACATGAACTGTTGTTTTACAAAATCCTACGTCCTTGTTTGCTCAAATTATTTCATTCATCCCTGTCTACATGTGTATGTTCTATGAGACTGTCCAAGAAGAGAGTATCCAGTTTCCAGGACTAATGTTTGTGAAAATGCCAGGCACACAGACCAGCCATAGGCTACAGAAAACGAGCTCCAGTGACTGTCCGTCTGTGTCATGATTGACAGGTGTTATAGGTTTGTCGTGTCTAATGCTATATTAAGCTCCAAAACACATCCTCACATGAACACAATATCATTGGTTAATCTAAGAAAACATGGTTTGAGTTGTTCATTATTGTAAGTAATATGTTGTAGTTTTGTATTGTATAATTATTGTGGTAAATTGACATTCTGCTAGCATCTGTTCTGCTAGCATCTGTTTATTTATTAGAGTTAAATTAAATATACATTTAATATTACGTTTGTGTATTTTCTATCCACATATTCGACCATAATACCATGAACTATAAAAATATTAATGTTGTTCCGTATTGCTTAATTAATTATGTATTAAGAGATTAATATTCATATTTAAGTCACGACCACAACAGGAGCTTTTACTCTGATTGAGGTATATATGTAACTGAGCGGAGGATTACCTGTGGTGCCGACACTTAGTGATGTAGACTGGGGTGTAAGAGCTCGAAGCTGCTGATGCAGCGCTTTTGCGAAAAAGAGAGACCAGCGAAGGAAGCCATGATGTAGCTTACCTTAATGGAAGGTTTAGACATGAAGTAATGGATTAGTACTGATAGTGTGTGGCTACGTAAAACGGAGTGACAGCATAGGAGGTATAAATAAGATGCTTGAATTTGTAGGTTTAGACGAAGAGGCAAAAAGTACAATAGGCTAACTGCGAAAGTCTTAAATCGAGCAAATTCTACTTGTGACTATCAACAATATACAAAGCCCTGGCGTGGGTGATAGAGTAGTTATGAAACTGCGTGAAGCGTGCGTACCTGTACGAGGTGTAATTGTGTGCTTAGTCCAAGATTATCTCATGGAAAGGTGGTATCCTGGATAGTATGTATTGGGTCGTAGGGAGTGCCTGCAAGAAGACTTTAAACTGAGCGTGAAAGAGCGTCAGCGACTGTGTTGTAGACACCAGGAATGTAAAAGCAGACTAAAAAGAGCTGAGAGGTTGCTGCCAGCCTAGCCAGCCTGTGAATGAGCCACAAAATGGTTAGCCTGGATGGCGCCCGAACATGGCCAGGTGCCATGGTGAAGGGTGAATAGGTAGTAGATTAAAGGCGTTGGATAAGTCAGTCTTGCTCAACCAAGCCAAACTACTTGCTGAAGTGATAGTTTGTATGGCATGGTCGATTTGCGTAGTGCAGTGAGAACTCCATAGCGGGAATGAGGGAGTTAATGCTGGGAATGGATGTAGAGTGCGGTGCGGAAGAGGTCTATGATCAGACGTATTATAAAGTCACAGCGTATGACTGCTGTGGACAGAAAGTGGTCCACCATAAGAGGGTCAATAGGTGCAGATAATAGGATAGGGCATACAAGTTTACCCATGGGAATGTGATAAGGCCCGTGTTAACCCCTGTGAGAAACCCAGCACCAGCATCTACCAGATGCCTACCTGGGTGTAAATGCAGATAGTATTCCAGGATATCAATTTTAACCCCTTAAGGACCAAACTTCTGAAATAAAAGAGAATCGTGACATGTCACACATGTCATGTGTCCTTAAGGGGTTAACCTTAGTTGGGCGTATTTTAGGTGACAGATGGTCTGCGTATGTGGACTAGGTGGGTTCTGGAGCAGATGTGCAAAACCCTGCATGTAGTGAAATAGCCTACCCCAGTATTAAATTAATGGTGCACCCGAGCCTTCCCCAGAAATGAAATGGTCAGCCC
Source organism: Pelobates fuscus (assembly GCF_036172605.1). Taxonomy (NCBI): domain Eukaryota; kingdom Metazoa; phylum Chordata; class Amphibia; order Anura; family Pelobatidae; genus Pelobates; species Pelobates fuscus. Next base: position 26,941,064 of record NC_086325.1, read on the forward strand.
AGCTTGACCCTCGGGCCGCCTCCCTAACTAGTGCGTGGGGTGAAGGAGTGGTGAGAAGTGGAAGTGGCTGTCTCTATGCGAGAGGCAATGATAAACAGAGGAATGGAAAGCTTTGTTAAATCGTGGGTCTCTCTGTTTAGGACTACTGAAATGTCATCATGAATATAACCTTTGCACTGTAGGGTGTCTTGTGAAGTTAAGTAGTGATGTTAGTTTAACGTCCTTTCCAATGAGAATAACCTTCTCCATGGAAATTGGAACAGAGTGGGCCGGTGAGACGTATGGAGTAGTGATCGTGATGGTTGAGGACGGGGAGGGAAATGAGAGGTAAGCTAGACTGTATGACCGAGATCGCCAGGTAAGGGCCTGCCGGGCTTAATGAGACACCTGGTGTGGCTATAGCTGATTCCATTTATCATCCTGTTAATCATTTGGAGGCTGGCCAGGATAGCGACTGGGGTTTCCTGATTGGAATCTGAGGAGAAAGCTGACGGCCCTTGTGAACTAGAGCCAGGCCTGGGAACGTTGGGCTGAGCCATCGTGAGCCTGTGTAGTTCTGCCTTACTGGCAGTGGCTGGGGAGGGGATACCCCTGTGTCTGAGCTCTGCTGATATTTTTTAAATGTACCAGAATCCTAGTTAACTGAGGGTAGAAGGGGTGAGGGAATCCTTTGGAGGCCCAGGCCAGACTGGCGTGCTGGGTATTTCGTCCAACAGCAGACCGATTATTGGGATGGATACTTTGAAAAAGGACATTGTGAAAAAGAAATAATGATTTGTATAAGTAAAGTGTCTTAGAGGTGTGGATGAGATCTGGCCTGCTTGCTAGTGCCGAGGCAAATAATTTACTTAGAACCAAGTGACAGATGAGGCCCTGCTAGTGCCAAGTGGCGGAGAGAGGCTCTACCTATGATTTGGCCCGAGGGAATTTTGTGGCCACTAGAACGTGGTGGCAGGATGTCGGTCTCTCGGTGACTGTAGGAGATTCAAAACGTGTGGCCGTGACTTGGGAGGCCCTAACTGTAGCTCTAAAGAAGGGCGAGCGAGGTGGCTAACTATGATTTGGTCGTGGGGCTGAAACCTCCGTGTATGAGGTGGGGTGTAGACCTTGCGGGACCGTAGTATTTACTTAGGATAGCTAAGGACCCTCAATGCCAGTTCTCTAGCCTGATAGGACTCGTCTCTTAGATACTTAACTTTGAGTGTTTGTCCTCTTTCTTTGGGCGATGCGCAGGAAGATTACAATATATTCTTGCTTCTGCAAGGAACGGGCCCAGACTGGGAAAACTCGGGGGAAAAAGATGCTAGAGGGCCTGAGGCGTGCCACTGGTATAATGAGTGTAAAAATGTTGAACGTATGGGTAGGTGTGTATCAGAGATACCATAACGTAAGAACTTGGGTAAGCTGAGGGACCTGAACGTTGGTCCGTAAATTAGAGACAAGCCCCTGGGGTCCCACAAATGTGAATTTTTCTGAATGAAACGAAGGCAAAGTGAGGCCTTAAGGAGAAATGTAGTCGTAGTGAGTAAGATTACCAATACCTGATACTGCAATGCAGGGAACGAGGTAGCCTGTAGGTTGTCTGCGGTAATGACACAGGTCTAAGTAATGATATGTAGAAATGAATGACAAAACATGTACCGTTAAATATAGTAGTAATACGGTGGATTATGATTTTGAGATTGTGGTTGACATTTTGTGAGGAATCTTAGACCAGGTACGTCACGAAGTTTAGAACTGACTTTCAGAGGTGGGGGCCGTGAGGCTGAATGCGGGATACTGGATACCTCTTCCTGGAGCTCCGTTTGAAGAAAAGTATAAGTTGTAGCAAGGTGGTGTAGGTTTGTGTGATTTGATGTTTTAAATGACGTGAGATCTGGCCTGTTAGAAGTTAGAACCCACTTTGGGAGGTGGGGAGAATGAGGCCGTGGAGGCTGAATGAGGCCTCGAGGGAAAAGAGAACTGGTAAACCTACTTACCTAATACAGTAATACAGGGTACTGGGATACCACTTCTTGAAGACTGTTTGGAGGAGTGGAGGTGTATTTTATACGTAAATTATAAAAGAAAGTTGCCAAACTGTGCCTTTAAGAAGATTACCCTGTGAAAAATAGGTGTCCCACAATTATGTGACCATGGGCGGGAAATTTGTAAAACACATATTTTTTTAACCAGTGGTGACTTTAAGAGCCATATAATAAACGTAACTTCATATAGGAAAATTAATGTGAGTGCTTGGTATAAGTAAGAGACATAACTAAATATATTAACAGTAGATTAGTAAATTTAAACACTGTAGCCCCTTGCATTCAGTTAACCGAATGAACAAGAGTACTATAAATAGAAAGAACTCACGCATTCGGTAAATGGAACATTAGAAAAGATTTAAACGAAAGCCAATTGAATAATCAGCTGCAGGTTGTAACATGTAAATTAACGAAAGGTTGCACGAAAAAGCCGTTTGAACGTGTTCGGCTGAACAAACGTATGAAAGAACAGACGAACGTAAGGCAAGTATGCACGTACGGTACATAGAATTAAATGAAAGCATGTGTATTCCGCGTTCGGCTGTTAGCCGCACGAACGTGGAAGTACACGAACAGCGTAATAGCACGAACAGGTAAGTAATGAAGGGAGCCTACCCCCACGTTTTTAGGCCTGAATGTGGGAAATAGCTGAATGCTATTTCCCACGTTATGCTTACGTGGACGTGCTGGTCTCGTGACTGGAAACCAGGTAGCAAGTAGGGAAGTCGGGTTGAAGCCGGTGAATAGGCACGAAATACAGAGGCAGAAGCTGCTGGCGACGGACTGTTTGCTGGAGACTGAATTTGGCGGGAACAACGGACCGGAAGTGCTGGTTGCTATGGAGAAGACAAACAGCTTGCATGACAAAGGTAAGTAGGGGGGTAGGGTTTAAATAGGATCATAACTCCTCCCACAAATTCAGGCCAAATGGCCTTCCAACATATAAAAAGAGAGAGGAACATGCAGGTAGAGATTGCTAAATATCTCTTTCTAAATTCAGACATCATAATATTGAAAGATTATACTCTGTGCTTATCTGTCATGGAGCTCTTTAGATGTTATGTTGACTTGCTCATCCTGTCGCCATCTCAGGCTATATTCCTTACCTTACTGCTAGTGATGTCGCGAACATAACATGTTTCATAACATTGTCGCGAACGGCGAACGCGAACTGACGCAAAACGTTCGTGAACCGGGCGAACCGCCATAGACTTCAATGGGCAGGCGAATTTTAAAGCCCACAGGGACTCTTTCTGGCCACAATAGTGATGGAAAAGTTGTTTCAAGGGGACTAACACCTGGACTGTGGCATGCCGGAGGGGGATCCATGGCAAAACTCCCATGGAAAATTACACAGTTGATGCAGAGTCTGGTTTTAATCCATAAAGGGCATAAATCACCTAACATTCCTAGATCACAATGGATATGGATTGACACCTTGACATATGGATTGACACCTGTCCTCGGAGACCCTGATACACACTGACACAGAGCAGAATAGGGACTGTTACCCCTACATAGGGTCACTTGGCAGATATGGATTGACACCTGTCCTCAGAGACCCTGATACACACTGACACAGAGCAGAATAGGGACTGTTCCTTCTACATAGAGTCACTTGGCAGGTATGGATTGACACCTGTCCTCAGAAACCACGATACACACTGACACAGAGCAGAATAGGGACTGTTCCCCCTACATAGGGTCACTTGGCAGATATGGATTGACACCTGTCCTCAGAGACCCTGATACACACTGACACAGAGCAGAATAGGGACTGTTCCTTCTACATAGAGTCACTTGGCAGGTATGGATTGACACCTGTCCTCAGAAACCACGATACACACTGACACAGAGCAGAATAGGGACTGTTCCCCCTACATAGGGTCACTTGGCACATATGGATTGACACCTGTCCTAAGGATCCCTGATACACACTGACACAGAGCAGAATAGGGACTGTTTCCCCTACATAGGATCACTTGGCAGATGTGGATTGACACCTGTGCTCAGAGACCCTGATACACACTGACACAGAGCAGAATAGGGACTGTTCCCCCTACATAGGGTCACTCTGCAGGTATGGATTGACACCTGTCCTCAGAGACCCTGATACACACTGACACAGAGCAGAATAGGGACTGTTCCTTCTACATAGAGTCACTTGGCAGGTATGGATTGACACCTGTCCTCAGAGACCATGATACACACTGACACAGAGCAGAATAGGGACTGTTCCCCTACATAGGGTCACTTGGCACATATGGATTGACACCTGTCCTAAGGATCCCTGATACACACTGACACAGAGCGGAATAGGGACTGTTCCCCCTACATAGGGTCACTTGGCAGATTTGGATTGACACCTGTCCTCAGAGACCCTGATACACACTGACACAGAGCAGAATAGGGACTGTTCCACCTACATAGGGTCACTTGGCAGGTATGGAGGTATGGATTGACACCTGTCCTCAGAGACCATGATACACACTGACACAGAGCAGAATAGGGACTGTTCCCCCTACATAGGGTCACTTGGCAGATATGGATTGACACCTGTCCTCAGGGACCCTGATACACACTGACACAGAGCAGAATAGGGACTGTTCGTTCTACATAGAGTCACTTGGCAGGTATGGATTGACCCCTGTCCTCAGAGACCATGATACACACTGACACAGAGCAGAATAGGGACTGTTCCCCAAACATAGGGTCACTTGGCACATTTTGATTGACACCTGTCCTCAGAGACCCTGATACACACTGACACAGTGCAGAATAGGGAATATTCACTAAATGCCAAACATTGTTATACAGGGGAATATTCAGTAAATAAGGATAAGGGGGGGACCTACTGTCCTCCCCCCGGCCCCCACCCCTGCGCGGTGGGTGGGGGCATAAATCACAATGGGGGGACCTACTGTCCTCCCCCTCGCCCCCACCCGAGAGCGGTGGGTGGGGGCCATAAAAATAATGAGGGGGGGACACCAACTGTATGATGTTGTATCGATCAGGTAGTGTAAGGGTTACGCCCGCTTCACAGTGACAGACCACACTCCCCGTTTAACGCACCGCAAACAACCGCAAACAGTCCATTTCCACAACCGCAAACTCCCCATTTGCACAAGGTTGGATACCAAGCTAGCCATGTCCCGTTCATTGTCCTCACTGATGTCATTGAAGGTCTCTTCCTCCACCGAGCCACGTACAACACCAAGGGTCCCCGAAAGGTGACAACAAGCCCCCTGGGATGCCTGCTGTGTTTGGTCTTCCACCTCCTCAAAGTCACCTTCCTCCTCTGACTCCTCTTCTTCAGACTCCTCTCTCTGCATTGCCTCTCTCTGCGTTATTATAAGGTGTGTTAAGTAGTACTATTCTTATCAGTTTAATACACACTGACACAGAGCAGAATAGGGACTGTTACCCCTACATAGGGTCACTTGGCAGATATGGATTGACACCTGTCCTCAGAGACCCTGATACACACTGACACAGAGCAGAATAGGGACTGTTCCTTTTACATAGAGTCACTTGGCCTGTATGGATTGACACCTGTCCTCAGAGACCATGATACACACTGACACAGAGCAGAATAGGGACTGTTCCCCCTACATAGGGTCACTTGGCAGATATGGATTGACACCTATCCTAATGATCCCTGATACACACTGACACAGAGCAGAATAGAGACTGTTCCCCCTACATAGGGTCAGTTGGCAGATATGGATTGACACCTATCCTAAGGATCCCTGATACACACTGACACAGAGCAGAATAGAGACTGTTCCTCCTACATAGGGTCACTTGGCAGATATGGATTGACACCTATCCTAAGGATCCCTGATACACACTGACACAGAACAGAATAGAGACTGTTCCCCCTACATAGGGTCACTTGGCAGATATGGATTGACACCTATCCTAAGGATCCATGATACACACTGACACAGAGCAGAATAGAGACTGTTCCCCCTACATAGGGTCACTTGGCAGATATGGATTGACGCCTGTCCTCAGAGACCATGATACACACTGACACAGAGCAGAATAGAGACTGATCCCGCTACATAGGGTCACTTGGCAGATATGGATTGAAACCTATCCTAATGATCCCTGATACACACTGACACAGAGCAGAATAGGTACTGTTCCTCCTACATCGGGTCACTTGGTAGATATGGATTGACACCTGTCCTCAGAGACCATGATACACACTGACACAGAGCAGAATAGAGACTGTTCCCCCTACATAGGGTCATTTGGCAGATATGGATTGACACCTATCCTCAGAGACCATGATACACACTGACACAGAGCAGAATAGAGACTGTTCCCCCTACATAGGGTCACTTGGCAGATATGGCGTGGTCGTGGGAGGAGGAGGATGACTTTCACCTCTTCCCCTGTTAGATTCCCGTTGTGCTGTGACATCACCCTTATACGCTGTGTAAAGCATACTTTTTAATTTATTTTGCAAATGCTGCATCCTTTCAGACTTGTAATTCGGTAACATTTACGCCCCTGTCTGCTTATACCGGGGGTCTAGTAGCGTGGACACCCAGTACAGGTCGTTCTCCTTCAGCCTTTTTATACGAGGGTCACTCAACAGGCACGACAGCATGAAAGACCCCATTTGCACAAGGTTGGATGCCGAGCTACTCATTTCCCGTTCCTCCTCCTCACACAGAGCAGAATAGGGACTGTTCCCCCTACATAGGGTCACTTGGCAGATATGGATTGACACCTATCCTAAGGATCCCTGATACACACTGACACAGAGCAGAATAGGGACTGTTCCTCCTACATAGGGTCACTTGGCAGATTTGGATTGACACCTGTCCTCAGAGACCATGATACACACTGACAAAGAGCAGAATAGAGACTGTTCCCCCTACACAGGGTCATTTGGCAGATATTGATTGACACCTGTCCTCAGAGACCATGATACACACTGACACAGAGCAGAATAGAGACTGTTCCCCCTACATAGGGTCACTTGGCAGATATGGATTGACACCTATCCTAATGATCCCTGATACACACTGACACAGAGCAGAATAAGGACTGTTCCCCCTACATAGGGTCACTTGGCAGATATTGATTGACACCTGTCCTCAGAGACCATGATACACACTGACACAGAGCAGAATAGAGACTGTTCCCCCTACATAGGGTCACTTGGCAGATATGGATTGACACCTATCCTAATGATCCCTGATACACACTGACACAGAGCAGAATAAGGACTGTTCCCCCTACATAGGGTCACTTGGCAGATATTGATTGACACCTGTCCTCAGAGACCATGATACACACTGACACAGAGCAGAATAGAGACTGTTCCCCCTACATAGGGTCACTTGGCAGATATGGATTGACACCTATCCTAATGATCCCTGATACACACTGACACAGAGCAGAATAGGGACTGTTTCTCCCTACATAGGGTCACTAGGCAGATATGGATCGACACCTATCCTGAGGATCCCTGAAACACACTTACACAGAGCAGAATAGGGACTGTTCCCCCTACATAGGGTCACTTGGCAGATATGGATTGACACCTATCCTAAGGATCCCTGAAACACACTGACACAGAACAGAATAGGGACTGTTCCCCCTACATAGGATCACTATGTGCCTTTTTTTTGGTTTGGTTTTTGAAGCCACAGTGCAGCACCAGAGGGCCGAACAATTAGGCATGTACACATGCCTGAAAAATTAGGTATTGTTGCAGCCGCTGCTGTAGCAGCGTCCATAAAAATTGATGTTTGTTTCCCAGGCAGAAAGTGCCCTAAAATATTGCGGCTTGAACCCTAGTTGGTGGCGGATAAGTCACGCAAGTCAACCGGCATTCAGAACTAAAATACAGCAGCGTGTGGACCATTTTTAGCCCAAGGCAGCTCATCTCATCAGGCCTTTTTTAGTCAAATGTATCGCCCAGTGTCAGTCCCTTCGGGATCCATCCCTCATTGATCTTAATAAAGGTGAGGTATTCTAGACTTTTTTGACCTAGGCGACTTCTCTTCTCAGTGACAATACCTCCTGCTGCACTGAAGGTCCTTTCTGACAGGACACTTGAAGCGGGGCAGGCCAGAAGTTCTATCGCAAATTGGTTTAGCTCAGGCCACAGGTCAAGCCTGCACACCCAGTAGTCAAGGGGTTCATCGCTCCTCAGAGTGTCGATATCTGCAGTTAAGGCGAGGTAGTCTGCTACCTGTCGGTCGAGTAGTTCTCTGAGGGTGGATCCCGAATGGCTGTGGCGATGCGTAGGACTTAAAAAGCTCTGCATGTCCTCCATCAACAACACATCTGTAAAGCGTCCTGTCCTTGCCGGCGTGGTCGTGGGAGGAGGAGGATGACTTCCACCTCTTACCCTGTTAGATTCCCGTTGTGCTGTGACATCACCCTTATACGCTGTGTAAAGCATACTTTTTAATTTATTTTGCAAATGCTGCATCCTTTCCGACTTGTTGTAATTCGGTAACATTTCCGCCACTTTCTGCTTATACCGGGGGTCTAGTAGCGTGGACACCCAGTACAGGTCGTTCTCCTTCAGCCTTTTTATTCGAGGGTCCCTCAACAGGCACGACAGCATGAAAGACCCCATTTGCACAAGGTTGGATGCCGAGCTATTCATTTCCTGTTCCTCCTCCTCAGTGATGTCAATGAAGGTATGTTCTTCCCCCCAGCCACGTACAACACCACGGGTACCAGATAGGTGACAACGAGCACCCTGGGATGCCTGTTGTTGTTGGTCTTCCTCCTACTCCTGAAAGCCACATTCCTCCTCTGACTCCTCTTCCTCACAATCCTCTTCCAGCGTTGCCGCAGGTCCAGCAAGCGATGCTGACAAGGCTGTTTCTGGTGGTGATGGTGACCACAACTCTTCCTCTTCACGCTCATCTACGGCCTAATCCAGCACTCTTCGCAGGGCACGCTCCAGGAAGAAAACAAATGGTATGATGTCGCTGATGGTGCCTTCGGTGCGACTGACTAGGTTTGTCACCTCCTCAAAAGGACGCATGAGCCTACAGGCATTGCGCATGAGCGTCCAGTAACGTGGCAAAAAAATTCCCAGCTCCCCAGAGGCTGTCCTTGCACCCCGGTCATACAAATATTCATTAACGGCTTTTTCTTGTTGGAGCAGGCGGTCGAACATTAGGAGTGTGGAATTCCAACGTGTCGGGCTGTCGTAAATCAAGCACCTCACTGGCATGTTGTTTCGCTGCTGGATATTGGCAAAGTGCGCCATGGCCGTGTAGGAACGCCTGAAATGGCCACACACACCTTCCTGGCCTGCTTCAGGACATCCTGTAAGCCTGTGCACTTATGCACAAAGCGTTGTACGATCAGATTACACACATGTGCCATGCACGGCACATGTGTCAACTTGCCCAACTTCAATGCCGCCAACAATTTTTTTCCGTTGTCACAAACCACTTTGCCGATATCCAGTTGCTGCGGAGTCAGCCACTTTTCCACCTGTGCGTTCAGGGCGGACAGGAGTGCTTGTCCGGTGTGACTCTCTGCTTTCAAGCAAGTCAAACCCAAGACGGCGTGACACTGCCGTATCCGGGATGTGGAATAGTACCTGGGAGCTGGGGGGGTGCAGTTGATGTGGAGCAAGACGCAGCAGCAGAAGAGGACTCAGCTGAGGAGGTTATGGAAGAGGATGGAGTAGGAGGAGTAGAGGAGGTGGCAGCAGGCCTGCCTGCAAGTCGTGGCGGTGTCACCAACTCCTCTGCAGAGCCACGCATTCCATGCTTGGCAGCCGTCAGCAGGTTGACCCAATGCGCAGTGTAGGTGATATACCTGCCCTGACCATGCTTTGCAGACCAGGTATCAGTGGTCAGATGGACCCTTGCCCCAACACTGTGTGCCAGACATGCCATTACTTCGTTTTGCACAATCGAATACAGGTTGGGGATTGCCTTTTGTGAAAATAAATTTCGGCCAGGCACCTACCACTGCGGTGTCCCAATAGCTACAAATTTTTTGAACGCCTCAGACTCCACCAGCTCGTATGGTAAAAGCTGGCGGGCTAATAGTTCGGGCAAGCCAGCTGTCAGACACTGGGCAAGGGGGTGACTTTCTGACATTGGCTTCTTACGCTCAAACATGTCCTTGACAGACACCTGACTGTGGGCAGATGAGCGGGAACTGCTCAAGGCGAGAGACGGAGTGGCGGATGGTTGAGAGGGGGCAAGGAGGACAGCAGTGGTTGACGTGGCTGAAGATGCTGGACCAGGAGGAGGATGGCAGCTTTGAGTTTCCGTGCTGCTTGTACTCATGTGTTGATCCCATAGGTGTTTGTGATGTGCAATCATGTGCCTACGCAAAGCAGTTGTACCCAGGTGGGTGTTGGACTTCCCACGACTCAGTTTCTTTTGGCACAGGTTGCAAACGGCATCGCTGTTGTCAGAGGCAGACACACAAAAAAAATTCCACACTGCTGAGCTCTGCAATGACGGCATTCTGGTGGTGGACACAGCATGCATTGATTGGCGTGCTGTCGGGCTGACCCCGGGTGCCGATGCATGCTGTCTGACTGTACCACTAGCTCCTTGCGACGACCTCCCCCTGCTTCCAACTCGTCTCCTCCTCCTCTTCTCTGTCTCCCCATCTGAACTTTCGTCCTGTTCTTCTTCTTGCCGAGCGGGCACCCACGTGACATCCATGGACGCATCGTCATCATCAACCGCTTGTATCTGACTACTCAGCAAAGGAAGCAGCAGCGGGTACAACATCATCATCATCACACCGTACGTCCATGTGAGTAATGCTGCCTGCCTGAGACATATCCCTGTTATCTACATGCTCTGGCAATAATGGTTGTGCATCACTCATTTCTTCAAACGGATGTGTGAATAACTCCTCTGACATACCAAGTGAAGCGGCTGTGGTGCTAGTTTTGGTGGTGGCGGCAGGCGGGTGAGTGGTATCTTGAGAGGTGCCCGAAGCTAAGCTGGAGGAGGATGGTGCGTCAAGGTTCCGAGCGGAAGCTGTAGAAGATTGGGTGTCCTGTGTTAGCCAGTCAACTATGTCCTCAGAACTTTCAAGTTCAGGGTACGTGGCCTCTGAAAACTGGGCATTATTCTAGGGCCAAAGGGAATCACAGCACCACGACCACGATGGCCCCTGCGGGGTGGCCTGCCTCTGCCTGTCATTTTTTTTGGGATTAGTGGTACTATGCGTGCAAGCTACTGTGATACCAGATATGAGTGGCACTGTGCAGTGGCAGAGGTTGGCAGATGACACGCTGTAGGCCTGACACACCCGCTTGAAGACAACTAACTTCTATTCAATCTATAACAGTGAAAAAAGTTTTTTATTATTAAAGGCACGCTATAGTCACACCAGATATGAGTGTGACTTACCTCTGGCCTACCAGGACACTGGTTATTGTTTATATATTTTCTTGTGTGGCCATATAGGTTCACAGACAAGGAAATAATTTGTGAATTAATTTTAAACTGTGAGTTAATTTTTTTTCCAGCTGATTTTTATTTAAAAAAAAAAAAATGTAGGTGTTTTTTCTTTGGTTGTGTTTATTATTTTCTTTTATTTATTTTTTCAGTGCCGCAGTCTCGCTTTTCTTGTTCCACTGTTGTCAGCACAAGACAAGTGTTAGCTTGCTTCTTGTGTTTCAGCACACAGCAAACAAGCCCCTTTGCTGTGATGCCCAGTGGGTACTCAATAAAGGCTCTACTGCATTTTCCATTTTTTTATTTCACACGCTTATTGTTGAGCTGCACATGAAATGCGTTGCCCTGCTTGACCTCATATGTCAATGGTCTTTTAAAACGGTGAATACAAACAGTTAATTCCTTTTTTCTTTCTTTCTTTCTTTCATTGATTTTTTTTTTTTTTTTTGGTGTAGATAATCTGTATAATAAAATAGTCAATTGTGAGATGTTTTGGCCTAGATCCTTTTTCCAGGGTAAGAATTTACTTTGTCCAGTGTATTGCAATATCTTCTTCGATACAATTGCTATTCATTAATAACACTATATTTTTTTTATCTAGTAAGAGAATAGTGTGTAATGTCCCCAGTCCAATCTTTGTTACGTTCCTTACATATCGATAAGAAATGTCAGATGGTGATTATTAACGTTTTAATGCTATCGGTGTAGATAATATTTTAAACATTCTAGACAGGAAGCTTATTGTCTACAATATCCTTTTCAATCCAATAAACTTAATGATTAATAACATTTCATTTTTTTTTTTATTTCAGGAATTTTTTTTATTTTTTTTTTAAATCTAAAATTCGTGATCATGTATTCTTGGACTGGTAGGATAGTTTAATTTTATTTTTTTGCTTAGAATTGACAATTTTATTTAGAAATTATATTGTAAAATTAAAATAAATTACAATGCCTGAAGTATGGTGCCTACACTGTGGTTTAGTAAGTCTTTCATCTGAACTCGCATGGAATTATATGTCTTCTGGATATGTAACTCACACTCATCTACGCCGGCTGTCCAACTCACCTGACATCTTGTTGGCGTTTATCATGGTAAGTTAAAGTTCTAGATTTATTTCTCTCCCCCAGCACCTTTGTGTGTCTATTTCTCCGCCCAAGTAACTTTTTTTTTAATATTTAGTTTTTATTGAAGGTTTTCAAAATTTTGATTCCAGTACATAGTTGGGTTACATAACAACATAAACAAGTATATAAAATGTACGATTTGGGTAATACAGTGGTTATCAACGTAACATAATGTTCATGTCTGTTTTTAGTTACACTCTAGCATTCCATTAACTTGCACTGTGGTTTACAGTTATTTCCTTCGATAAGATATCTGGTAAAATGAAAAATTAACTCAACAAATGTATTTACACAAACAAATTTTCAGACGACCACGGAGTGTCTTTCTTCCGTTGTTGCACATGTTGTTTCCAGTTGTGGCATAAACGACCCTTCCCTGTACCAGGCCCTCATTCGGTACCTCTTATGTCCCTCGGGACGTCCTGCCCTTGTACCACCTATTCCAAACCTCCCATGCCTCTCTAAATTCTTCTGTTGATTTAGCTGACTCAGTGGACATTTTTTCATAGATATAGAATTGTTGGACCTTATCTATTAGTTGTTGTTTATTTGGGCACTTGTGTGATTTCCAATTAAAGGCTATTAGGTGTCTGGCGGCCATGAGGATTATGCCCACTAGTTGGGTATGATTCCGGCGTAGGTTATCAGGGAATCGCAGTAGCAGACATGATGCCATGTCCATAGGGAAATTAGTAATTGCGAGTTCAGTTAGTAGGTTTTGGACGTCTCCCCAGAGCGGTTGTATCCCCCCACATTTCCACCATATGTGTGGTAAAGACCCTTCGGCTATGCCGCATCTCCAGCATTTGGCTGGGACTTCTGGATATATTTTATGTAGCCTATCGGGAGTCATGTACCACCTATAAAGTAATTTGCGGTGCGCTTCAATATGTGAGTAACACCTGGTCCATTTTTTGATCCCATTAAGGGCTAGAAGCCATTCGTCTTCAGATAGTTTGCTTCCCACCTCTGATTCCCAATGCTGTTTGCATGTCAGTGGTTTCTGCGGGACTAGTTCTAGCAGTGCTTTATAGCAAAGTGAGAGGGCTTTGGGTTTCGTGGGGGCAGTCCAACACCTGTGAGGTATCAATCGAGCTGCAATCGTAGTGGCAATTGGAGTGGGTGTTATAGTCTGAACGTGGGCTGTGATAGTATGTTTCAATTGTAGGTAGGGGAAGATATCCTTTTCTGGGATTCCCCATTTTGTTTGTATATCGGGGAAGTCCATTATTTGGTGACCTTTACATATTGTATGAATTTGGGATATGCCTAGCCGTGTCCATCTAGCTAAGGGGATTGTGGGGTTCACCGCCTGAAGTGCGGTTAGGGGGGCTTCTGGATGGAAGAGCTTCTTCCAGCCTAGAGAGGACATATATAGATCCCATATTCTGATCGATGCTTTTGTAGTAGGGTAGAGATCTACTTTAGGGCTTCTTAGGGAGCGTGGTGTCCACATGTAACTGGTGAGAGTTGTGTGTCGGATTTGGTCTTGTTCCATATCTACCCATTGTGTTGTTCCTCTCTGAGCGTGAAGGTGGATGTTCGTAGCAAGTATAGAGGCTTTGTAATAGAGTGCAATATTAGGCAGTCCTACTCCTCCCCTATTTGTTGTTTGTTGTAAAAGGCTCAGGGGTAATCTGGATCTCTTGCCTCCCCAGACAAAGGAACTACAAGTGGCCTGCAGTGTTTTAAAGAGTACAGTCGGGACATCTATTGTGAGCATGCGGAATATATACAATAACCTCGGTAGGAGCATCATCTTATAGGCATTTACACGGCCTAGCCATGACAGTTTTGCGTTCTTCCATTTATGCAATTCTGTGTTACACATATGTATGAGGGGTTTGTAGTTGAGTTTTATGATATTGCTAATAGAGGTGGCGATTTTAACACCTAAATACGTTATGGAGGACGACCTCCAGTCTAGGTCAAATGACCTTTTAAGCGCAGTGACGACCAGATTTGGTAGGTTAATTGGTAAGGCTTGTGTTTTGTCTTTGTTTAGGCGGTAATAGGAGACTGTACCGAAGTCATTCAGTAGTGCTAGCAGTTGGGGAAGTGATTGTTCAGGGTGTGAGATAGTAACAAAGATGTCATCTGCGAACATCGCTAGACAGCATTCCTTGTCGCTTAGTTTGATGCCGGATATGGAGTGGTGTTGTCTTATCTTCCAAGCTAATGGTTCTAGGGAAAGTATGTACAGTAGAGGGGACAATGGGCAACCTTGTCGTGTCCCATTTGTTATGTGGAATATTCGCGATAGGAAGCCTCCATGAGAGACCCTAGCGCTGGGTTTCGCGTATAGCGCCATTATCCCTTTGATGACCCCCTCTGGGAACTTATATAAGCGTAGTACCTCCGTCATGTATTGCCAGTTTAGCCTATCGAAGGCCTTTTCGGCGTCTAACGCCAGAAAAAGACCTCCGAGTTGTCCCTTTTCCATTCCCGCTATGATATTTAGTACTTTCCTTGAATTGTCGGAGCCCTGTCTACCCCTTACGAATCCCGATTGGTCATTGTGCACTAATTTTTGTAGGAGCGGTGCCAGTCGTTCGCTAAACAGTTTAGCGTATATTTTGGCGTCACTATTAAGCAGTGAAATAGGCCTGAAGTTTTTACATTGGTCTTTGCTTTTGCCTGGTTTAGGAAGCGTGGATACATGTGCCATTGTCACCTCTGCAGGCAATGTCCCCTCTTCTCTGCAGTGATTGAACACCGCCTGGAGAGGTTGAATTAACGTGGGTAGGAAAGTACGATAATATATATTAGATAGGCCATCCGGGCCCGGGGACTTATGTGGCGGGAGTGTGGAGACCACCGAAGTGATCTCTTCTAATGTGAAGGGCTTAGCAAGCTGTTCTGCGTCTGTGATAGACAGTGTTGGGAGGTTTACGTCTGATAAGAAGGAGTCAATGTCTGTCTTGGTGGGGTGGATGGTCTGTTGGTCATCTTTTAGGTTGTAAAGTTTTTCATAATAATGTGCAAATTCGTCCACTATTCCCTGTGGGTTTAGAATGGTGGTACCTTTGGTGTTTTTTATGGATGCGATCTTAGAGCTAGCAGCCCTTTGTTTTAATTGGGCGGCCAGCTTGGCCCCAGCTTTATTGCCTGCTGCAAAAAAGCCATGTTTGTGCCTGCGCGTGAGAAAGGTCGTTTTTGCTAGTTCCAGATCTCGTAATTGTGATTGTAATGATAATAGTTTAGCGTGGGTGGTTGCTGTGGGAGAGTGTTTGTTGGAGTGTGTTAGGGTGGTTAGTTCGGAAAGTACGGCCGTGTATGCTGCCAGCCTCTTTTTTTTTGCAAAGCTAGCATGTTTTATTAAACAGCCTCTTATGAAGGCTTTGTGTGCCAACCAGATTTGGGGGAGAGGAGAGTCTGGAGTCTTGTTCTCTTGGAAGTAAAACTTCAAGTCCTGATCTATTTGTTTGACAACTTCAGGATCAGTTAGTAGTCGCTCATTTAGTCTCCAGCTAGCTTTTCCCGTGATTGGGAATTGTTCTCTGAAATGTAACGAAATTGGGGCGTGATCAGACCAAGTGACTAATCCTATATCGGTATGTTCTACTTTCATAAGGGAAGAGGAATGTAAAAGGAATCTGTCAATTCTTGAGTAGCTATTATGGGCTGCGGTGTGGCACGTATAGTCTCTTTCCGTGGGATGGTTAATTCGCCACGGGTCTACGAGATTGTGTGCATTCAGTTTGTTGCGGATGATCGCGGTCAGTTTGGCCCTGTTCTTTAGTGTTTGTGCGGTCAGGTTCGTGCCTCCCGAGGAGTCCAATTCGCTATCTAACAAAAAGTTCGTGTCACCCCCTATGATCACTTCCCCTAGTGAATGAGCAGACATCAATCCCATCAGAACATCAACAAAATCACCTTGATTGACATTAGGACCATATACATTAATAATAGTGTACACATTATTATTCAAGGAGCATTGTAGGATAAGGTAGCGACCCTGTTTATCCCCTATTTTGCGTATTAAGGAGAAGGCCACCTCTTTACTGATTAGTATAGATACTCCTCTCTTTTTCGCAGAGTAGCAGGAGTGGAAGTCTATGGGGTACTGCGGGGAATTAAATTTTGGTCTTTTACTCCATAGAAAATGGGTTTCCTGGTACAGCATTACATGGGCACCCAGTGACTTGGCTTCGCGTAAGGCTAAGCGGCGTTTATGAGGGGAATTCAACCCTTTGGCATTTAGGGAGCAAATTTTGAGTGCCATCTATGTGGCGGGTTTGGTCGTGGCTAGATTTGGTAGCTGGTGCGACTTTTTTAGACGTTTAAACCCCAAATTATGAGGCCAGCTGGTAGTAGCGGTATGGGATTTATTATCCGTGGGTCTGTATATGAAAGAAATAATATGCAAAGGGGAAAAGAAATCAATAAAACATTTGGACCTTAGGTCAACTATGTACATTTTTCCGTTCACTGCACCCTGGTAGCGCAGTGTCAATTATAACGGGTTCTCTAGTGGCTCTGAGTTGCAGCCACTTGGGGGTGGTTAGAGAAAACTAGATATCAGGTTTAACAACAACAAAGGTAAAAACGGTTGTTAAGTGTCGTAGGTTGACTCTCGACAGGTGCGAGTAATCTAAAAGTCCGGCATGATATAAGAAGGAAAGGATACGTATGAGTACAGTTTATGTATACGACCTGTCCATTATATATGTAGTTCAGTCCATGGGCATTTAGGTGTCTTGAGTCCTCTTGTGGTATCTGTGTGAGCTCGTGGAGCGTGGCCTTTTCTGCAACTCGTTGTGGAGTTTGTTTGTAGATCCGATGTCTGTGGATCGGAGGTGGACCTCGGGGATAGGGATGTTCCAGTCGTGCAGCTGTTTTGTGCCCGAGTCTGGGTCGAGGATCTGGTTTTCAATGCCATTGCGCTTGACCAATAGTTTAGTCGGGAAGCCCCATTTGTATTGCACCTCTGCTGCCCTTAGGGCCGCTGTAATGTGCGCAAAGGAGCGCCTTTTGATCATGGTAGCAGAGGATAGATCAATGAACAGTTTAATTTGGGAGAATTGCTCCGGAGGTTGTGTCTGGCGTCTGGATGCTTGCATTATGCGCTCTTTTGTGGTAAAATAGTGGATGCGCGTAATAACATCTCTCGGTACCGTTGTTGGTAGGTGTTTCGGCTTGGGGAGACGGTGTGTTCTGTCCAAGATCAGGTCACTGTCAGTTAGAGTAGGGACATAAGCCTTAAAGAGATCTTGCACATATTGGGACAGTTCCTGAGAGTTGACAGATTCTGGTATTCCCCGAATCCGAATATTGTTACGACGGTCCCTATCTTCGTGGTCTGCAATTTTAGCCTCTAGGCGTTGAACTTTGTCACAGAGTGCCGTGTGGGCTTCAGAGAGACCATTATGTGCGTCAATTATGTCGTCTGCCTGTTCCTCCAGGCGAGCTGTCCTTTCGCCCAGTGCATGTATGTCTGCCCTGATTTCTGCTGCAACTTGTTGTAAGTCTGTTTTAATGGAGCATTGAAAGCCTGAGAGCATGTCATGTATGGAGGCATTGGTGACCGGGGTGTGCATGTTGTCTGTGGTGTGATCAGACTCACCCCTTGCTGTACACGCGGTTGGTGTCTGGTGCCGGCCGGCGCCATTTTGTTCCTCTGCTCCGTTCTTCGGTGATGTTGCTGCTTGCAATTGAAGCGTTTTCTGCCGGAATTTTTTGGTAATTTTGGTGGACATGATGTAGTGAAGGTGTACCTTCTTTTTGTGCTCGGTTGCCGGTATAAACACGCTGTATTTTCTCGCTGTTGCACCCGTCGGCGGGAGAGCTCCGTGTTCAGGCGACTGCTCTCATGCGCCGCCAAGCCACGTCCCCGCCCAAGTAACTTTTACAAGTGATGATTCATATTAACTGTGTCTGTATTGCATTAGCCTGTTATCTGTGCC
Organism: Pelobates fuscus; assembly: GCF_036172605.1. Classification (NCBI taxonomy): domain Eukaryota; kingdom Metazoa; phylum Chordata; class Amphibia; order Anura; family Pelobatidae; genus Pelobates; species Pelobates fuscus. The sequence continues at coordinate 26,959,553 of NC_086325.1, forward strand.
AACTTTTATTAAATGCATTTATCGTAAATAAGACTCAGAACATTTCCTAAACACCATATTTTGTTAGCAATGTGTGGCTATGTGCTAATGGTGCAATTTATCCCATGTTCAAATGCTACACAACTAAAAACATAATATAATTTGCCATTAGTAGGTAAACCAGATTTTGCCAAACTTGTAATACACCTAGTTCTATAGAGAAGAATATCCCAGAACCTAAGAATGAATACATGTCCGAAACTCAGAGAGAAACCAGGAAAGCTGAATCGGATTCACAACTTAGTCAAACCGAGCAAAGAGAGGCTAACAAGTGAACTTGTGAAAATGAGCTATGCAACACAAAGAAGAAAAAAATGTCAAAAGTTGAAAAACACGTGCAAAGAAAAAGTTATAAATGCTATAAAATCGGGCAAAGGTCTAAAAACAGACAAGACATTGAGAAACAGTTTCCATGTACAGATTGCGGCAAAACATTTACTCGTAGGTCATCTTTAATTACACACCACCAAATCCACACGGGAGAGAAACCATATGTTTGCATTGAGTGTGGGAAAGGATTCACTGACAGCTCAAATCTTGTCAAACACCAGTGAACACACACAGGAGAGAGACCATACGCATGCACAGACTGTGGTAAAACCTTCACTGATAGCTCAAACCTTATTGCCCACCAGCGAACACACACAGGGGAGCGACTGTATGTATGCAGTGACTGTGAAAAGAGCTTTACACTTGTTTCAAACCTTGTTACTCACCAGAGGGCTCACACTGGGGAGAAACCGTATGAATGCACAGAGTGTGGAAAGCGATTTTCTCGCAGCTCACATCTAATCACACACCAGAGGGCCCACAGAGGTGAGAGGCCATATTCTTGTTCAGAGTGTGAGAGAGAATTCACACAAATTTCTAATCTCATTAATTGATAATATTAATTATCTATTCTTTATTCCATCTGTGTTTTAAAGATTGATAACTAATGTAGAACACACATTATCATAACATGTTATGATAAGCAATAATGTGGTGGAATCTCGGTAAAAATTAATTTAGTAGGCCGAGATTACCACGTGGCATGCGTACGTGCATATACTGACGTATCGGTCGGTTGGTTGCACGTGGCAAAGATACGATCAGTAGTGTACGGAGCATGTGCAAGAATACCGGATGTAGTATTCCCCTCCTCCATTGTGCTGGACAAGCCATGCAGTCAAGCAGGAAGTTAATTCTTATTTGTTTTGATTGGTTATGAGAATGTGCGGGTGGAGCTTAATATGGGAGGAGTTATGTGCCTATATAAGGAGCCTGCACTATTGTCCGGGGCTCAGAACTTGTTGTATTTTGGTGACATTAGTCCATCTGAGTCCCGATCGGTGAACCGAATAAAGAATCTCTTCCTTCCTGAAGAAACCTGTGTCCATCTCTCTGTGCTTGGCTTCCGTCAGTTTCTCCGGTATCATTTGGTGCATTGGCCGGGAAGCTCATCGTTCAACGGTAGCTGAGAAGCAGAGGCGTGAGACGGTCTATCTTTGCCCACGTTCTCTACGGCTACACCCCTGAACTTCTGCGTGGACCTCCCTTCGTCTCGGCGCCACTGGTCTGTTGTCCAGGAGATCATCGGCCTCTACGTAGTAAGAGCTGGGGTGTCCCCGTCGATGAGTGTGAACTCAGGTTCAGGAACAAGGAGGTAAGACGACCGCTGTTTTAGACGGCGGACCCACTAGGGGTATACCGATTGTGCGGTAGGCCCATAAGGGGTTATTTGTGTACGGAATCTGCCCCCTCTGTCGGAGGGAAGGAGCGAAGGCGCACCGCTCAATTGAACGCTCTTTAGTAAGACCGTTTAATTTGGTTTGGAGTCAGGCGGGGTTCTGTGTAAATAGCCCTAGCCGGACACCGGTGTCTTGTCTAGACTAGCGTTCTAGGGTGTACAATTTGTTCGCTAGGTCGGAGGGACCGGGAGACTAAGCGGCGTCTGTGTAAATTTGGTCCGCTAGCTCTCAACCTATCTTGGCTAAGTGGGAAGGCGTGTAAATTTGGAACCCACTAGAATTTTGATAGAGTAGATAGACTAAAAGGGTTCTGTTGTAAATTCTGCCCTCTAGTTCGCTATATGTGGTGCTTGGGCAGTGTGGCTAACCAAAACGGATGTAGATAGTTTTAGGTAGTCCATCAAGGTACTGGCCAATAGATTAGTTGGGATTGTATATGTGTTAAAGATTGTTTAGTAGCGTGTATATCTTGCTAGATAGCGTGAGCTCTGCCGTCTAGCGAGAGTGTTAATAGTGTGTAGCTGTATTATAGTGCACGGTACCATAACCCTGTATATTTACTGACACTGTATATAAATACTAATAATTGTCGTTTATTGCATGTCTAACACCATAACCACTACTAATTGTACTGTGACCTTAAATTGTACTTGACCTATGCTAACCGTACTGTAACTACTGTTTGTAAAGACGATGTTACTGGGGTATGTTATAGACGGGTAATTCATATATAGGAATTATAGCGTGGGTGACTGTATAGTTTCGCCAAAGGACATAGTATCGGTTATTTAGTGACTGGTGTAACAGCTGTGTGTGTACGGTAATTCCCTGAGTGTTTTTATTGTGTACGTTTCACTTAGTAACTGTACCACGTGGTGCTGTTGCCGAGGGAACGGGTGTGACCGTTGAATAGAGTGCTGTCAGGGTACCTGTGGTCTCTACCTCCGAAAGAGGTAGAGACTTAGCTGTTCCTCCATCCAGACGGTCTGATGGCTCCCTTCCCCGTGGTCTATCCGGTCATGCTAGGCCGGCCGCGAGGGAGTGACTGCCTTTTACAGCATCTAGTCAGGAAGTAGTCATCAGGACACTCCCCCGGAACGACCTGTCAGTCAATTGCTGCAGGACCAATCAGGACGCCTCGGAGGCGTGGTTACTGCTCTGAACAGGGTATTTAACAGAGCTTCTTTCATTAGCTCATTGCCCTGTCGTGGTTCTAGCTTGTTCTAGTCACTCAGTGCTTGTGTATTCTATTATCCCTTTTGGTTTTGACCCGGCTTGTTTACCTTACTCTGCTTATCTCTGTTACCCTTGATTCGGCTTGTCTCTCGCTTACCTGTCTTCTGTTACCCTCGACCTCGGCTTGTCTTTGACCATTCTATACTGTACTACTTACGTTAGTCCGGCCATTCTAAGGTCCGGTATACGTATCTGGCTACTGTTTGTACTCTGCGTGTTGGATCCCTGTCCCGATCCTGACATTACGACAGGGCCAATGGATCCTGCAAGTACAAACAGTAAGCTGGCTGCTCCTGATCCTAGGTTTGAAGCCATGGATCACAGAATGGATCAGATGGCGCTTGCGCTACAGGCTCTATTAGCTTGTGCTAATAACCCACCAGAGGAGATACGTAATACCCCTGTTTCTCCTGTCGGTTCAGGTCTAGAGGTAGCCACAGTGGGTGCTTCTTCTCACATTAACCCCCAGTACGCTATGGTGGGGCTCCTGAGAAGTGTCGTGGTTTTTTAAACCAAATTAGTATCCACTTTGTATTGCAACCTCGCTCTTATCCTACAGATAGGGCAAAAGTAGGATTTATTATCACCCTTTCTCATTGAGAAAGCTCTGAGATGGGCCAACCCACTATGGGAGAACGATAACCCATTAGTTTATAACTATAACGCATTTGTAGCTGCTTTTAGAAGAACATTTGACCCTCCAGGTAGAAAGGTTAATGCAGCCAGATTACTGTTGCGCCTGAGACAGGAGAACCGAACACTGGTGGATTATGCACTAGAGTTCAGGTCTCTGGCGGCAGAAATCAAGTGGAATGAGCAGGCGTATATGGATGTATTTTTGAATGGCCTTTCTGATGTAATCCTTGATGAGGTTGCTACCAGAGAACTCCCTGAGAATTTAGGGGATTTAATTTCGTTCATCTCTCGTATAGATGAACGTCTAAGAGAGAGACAGAACACTTGAGAAAGGAACCAGAGACCTCCTTTTAGGTTAGCTCCCGCTTTTCCAAGTCCTGACTCCACGATATCTTTGCTTACTGAACCTATGCAGATAGGGTATACCCGCCTCTCTGAGGAGGAAAGACAGCACAGGAGAAGAGAGGGTTTGTGTATGTATTGTGGAGTCAAGGGTCATTTACTCTCGAACTGTTCTAACCGCCCGGGAAACGCTCGCACCTAAGTCTCTCTAGAGGACAGGCCTTGGGTGTTTCTATTTTGTCCTCTACTCCTAATTATAAAGATCACAGGCTTCTGCTACCAGTTTCCTTAACTTGGGGGAAGGAAGTAGTAAGGGCTATGGCATTGATAGATTCCGGTGCTGCTGAGAATTTTATCGACCAAGCCTTTGCTAGTAAGAACAATTTCCCATCCCAGCTTTGGCCGTTGAGGCCATAGATGGTAGACCACTACTAGACCCTGTTATCTTTCGTGAGACCATACCCATTGATTTAAATGTTGGTATCCTACACGTGGAGAAATTATCTCTTATGCTCATTTCGTCTCCTTCCGTTCCCATAGTTCTGGGGTACCCATGGTTGAAAAAACATAGCCCTATTATCGATTGGGAGTTAGGAGAGATACTCTCGTGGGGCCAGGGCTGCCAGGATCGGTGTTTGTGCAAGGTTTCTCCATTAGCTAATATTAACATACCGGAGAATCCTACTCAGTCCACAGAAAGACAAATACCAGACCTTTACCTAGACTTAAGGGCAGTGTTTGACAAGAAGAATGCCGATTCTTTGCCTCCACACAGGTCATTTGACTGTAAGATTAAGCTTCTACCCGGCACTATGCCTCCGAGGGGCCATGTATATCCTTTGTCTGTTCAGGAAAACTCGGTTCTAGAGGAGTATATTCGGGAGAATTTAGAAAAGGGATTCATCAGGAGGTCTTCTTCTCCGGCCGGGGCTGGGTTCTTTTTCATTAAGAAGAAGGATGGCACGCTGAGACCTTGTATCGATTACCGAGGCTTGAATAAAATAACTGTCAGAAATGCCTATCCTATCCCACTGATTACCGAGTTATTTGATCGTCTTAAGGGATCCAAAATCTTCACCAAGTTAGATCTCAGAGGGGCTTACAATTTGGTGAGAATCCAGCAAGGTCACGAGTGGATGACGGCATTCAATACCCGGTATGGCCATTAGGAATACACTGTTATGCCATTTGGACTATGCAATGCTCCTGCAGTATTTCAAGATTTGATTAATGAGGTACTTAGGGAGTTTCAGCATGATTGTGTTATTGTTTACCTGGACGACATACTAATACACTCTAAGGAGATTGAGACTCACCATAGACAGGTCAGAAAGGTATTACACAAGCTGCTGCAACATGGTCTATATTGCAAATTGGAGAAGTGCAGTTTTGATCAGTCTCAGGTAGACTTTCTTGGATACGTGATTTCTGGGGAGGGTTTTAAAATGGATCCTGTAAAACTCCAATCTATTTTAGACTGGCCCTTGCCCAAAGGACTCAAGGCTATCCAAAGGTTTATTGGTTTTTCCAACTACTATAGGCGCTTCATTAAAGGATACTCCTCTATCATTGCGCCTATTACCAATATGACCAAACAAGGGGCTGATACTAAGTTCTGGTCTAAGGAAGCTCTTGGTGCTTTCAAGACTCTCAAGGAACTTTTTGCCTCGGCTCCCATTCTAGTCCATCCTGATACGACTCTGCCTTTCTTGCTTGAGGTCGATGCCTCTGAGACAGCAGTTGGAGCTGTTCTGTCTCAAAGGTTAGGGGTGGATAAACCGTTACACCCTTGTGGTTTCTTCTCTAAGAAATTTTCTGGGCCTGAGAGCAGATATGACATCGGGGAAAGGGAACTGTTAGCAGTCATTAAAGCCTTAAAGGAGTGGAGACATTTGTTGGAGGGGACCCTACACCCTATTACGATTTTGACGGACCACAAAAACTTGTCCTATATTGGGGAGGCTAAGCGCTTATCCTCTAGACAAGCTCGTTGGTCCTTATTCCTGACTCACTTCAATTATGTACTGACTTACAGACCTGGTTCTAAAAACTCTAAAGCCGATGCATTATCTCGCCAATATGAACCTTCTACTGTACCTGAACCAGTTCTTTCTTCTATAGTTCCGAAATGCATTATCATTGCTAATACGAATCTCAGGATTCATTCTCCATTACTGGCCGAGATCATTAAGTTGCAACATCTAGCACCTAAACAGACTCCTGCGGGCCGTCATTTCGTTCCTCCTGCTCTTCAACTGGAACTTTTGCAGTGTTTACATAATAGCAAGATGGCGGGACATCCTGGTATTCGCAAAACTTACGCGTTGATCTCTAAGGACTTCTGGTGGCCTGCTTTACGGAGGGATATTGAGGAGTTCATCGCTGCATGTGAAGTTTGTACTAAAACCAAACAACCCCATATGCTTCCATGTGGATTCCTGCACCCCTTGGAGGTTCCAGAAAAACCATGGTCCTGTTTGGCCATGGACTTTATTGTCGATCTACCTATCTCTAAAAGACAGACTGTTATCCTCACCGTGGTTGACAGGTTTACTAAGATGGCACACTTCATTCCCCTGCCTAAACTCCCGTCTTCTCCCGAATTGGCAGAGATATTAGCTAAGGAGATTTTTCGCCTACATGGGATACCCTCTCAAATTGTATCGGACAGAGGCTCCCAATTTGTTTCCCGCTTTTGGAGGTCCTTCTGCTCTCAACTTGGTATTAAATTAAACTTTTCTTCTGCCTATCATCCTCAGTCTAACGGAGCTGCTGAACGTACCAACCAGAAAATTGAACAATATTTACGATGCTTTGTTTCTGAACACCAGGATGATTGGGTCGGTTTGATTCCTTGGAGTTTGCACACAACAATCTTGTTTGCGATTCTACTCATTCAAGCCCCTTCTTCATGAATTATGGTTTTCATCCGTCTATTCTTCCTTCGGTTTCTCCTTCCCAGGGGGTGCCGTCGGTTGATGTTAATGTTGCCAATTTGAGGAGGTTGTGGGATCAAACTCGACAAATCCTTGTGCACAACTCTATGTTGGTCAAGAAACACGCTGATAAACGTAGAAGGGCGGCTCCGGTCTTTGTTCCAGGTGATAGGGTATGGTTGAGCACGAGGAACATCCGTTTAAAAGTGCCCTCCATGAAGTTCGCTCCTCGTTATATTGGACCCTACAGGGTGCTGACCCGTATCAATCCAGTTGCGTATCGTTTAGCTCTTCCTAATACCTTACGCATCCCGAACTCGTTTCACGTTTCATTGCTGAAACCACTCATATGTAACAGATTTTCCTCCACAATAGCCCCTCCTCGCTCCGTTCAGGTGGAGGGTCAGGAGGAGTATGAGGTTAACTCTATTATTGATTCTCGAATCTCCCGGGGGAGAGTACAATATCTGGTTGATTGGAAGGGATATGGTCCTGAGGAGAGGAGTTGGGTACCTCAGGAGGATGTTCATGCTCCCCGTCTCCGCAGGGCGTATCACTCTCGCTTCCCATCTCGTCCCGGTTCATTACGCCCGGTGGGCGTATCTGAGAGGGGGGGTACTGTCAGGGTACCTGTGGTCTCTACCTCCGAAAGAGGTAGAGACTTAGCTGTTCCTCCATCCAGACGGTCTGATGGCTCCCTTCCCCGCGGTCTATCCGGTCATGCTAGGCTGGCCGCGAGGGAGTGACTGCCTTTTACAGCATCTAGGCAGGAAGTAGTCATCAGGACACTCCCCCGGAACGACCTGTCAGTCAATTGTTGCAGGACCAATCAGGACGCCTCGGAGGCGTGGTTACTGCTCTGAACAGGGTATTTAACAGAGCTTCTTTCATTAGCTCATTGCCCTGTCGTGGTTCTAGCTTGTTCTAGTCACTCAGTGCTTGTGTATTCTATTATCCCTTTTGGTTTTGACCCGGCTTGTTTACCTTACTCTGCTTATCTCTGTTACCCTTGATTCGGCTTGTCTCTCGCTTACCTGTCTTCTGTTACCCTCGACCTCGGCTTGTCTTTGACCATTCTATACTGTACTACTTACGTTAGTCCGGCCATTCTAAGGTCCGGTATACGTATCTGGCTACTGTTTGTACTCTGCGTGTTGGATCCCTGTCCCGATCCTGACAAGTGCGTGTGTAGTATTCGTTGTAAACGACGCTTCATTGATAAGTATGGGCGCGTCGGAGTCGACGATTTTAGATCCCTTAGGTTGTATGATAAAGAATTTTAAAAAGGGATTTACAGTATGTGATTTTGGGGTTAAAATGTCTCCTGCACGTTTGATCACTTTGTGTACTAGGGAATGGCCTACTTTGGTTGCCGCATGGCCACCACGTGGCAGTTTGGAACCTAATCTGGTACAGCATGTACACGTGGCTGTATCAGGTAGGCCTGAACTTTACGGACAGTTTCCATACATTGATTGTTGGAGACAGGCCGTAAACGACTCGCCAAGATGGGTCCGAATATGCCACGAGGAGCAATGTCGCCTCATGGTGGCCAGGACTCGTGTGTCCACTGGGGCCATGGTTACGCCCATTCTGGACACGCCCCCTGAGTCCGAGATCCCTATGCCGTCCCCTTATTTCTCCTCAAGGGGAAGTGATACAGGAAGTTCTACATCCCTTTCCCCGTTGTCCCCATCCGCCTCCTCCTCTAGTTCAGAGTCCACACCCCCCGTTACTAAACCTCCCCTTCCGGTACCAACCCCCGTTAAACCCATATATCCTGATTTGGCGCCAATTCAAGCTTCCGGTCAGGCTTCCTCTAGCCCGGCTCGGAATATTCTATTCACCGACCTTCCCCACAATCAAGCTTCCACATCCTCATGTCTTACTACCCCGCGACCAGAACCCCTAACCGACGCCCCTCAACGAAGCCCTGTACTAACCCGACAACTGACCGGTACCCAAAAACCTAAAAATTATCAGATGCCACTTTGTTTGACTCCTGGGTCAGCATACCTTAATGATTTAGGTCAAATGGTGTATGCTGACTCAATCTTCGTATACGTCCCCTTCACGACTACCGATCTCTTGAATTGGAAAACCCATAATTCCTCGTACACTGACAAACCTCAAGCCATGACCGACCTGTTCACCTCGATAGTCCAGACGCATAATCCAACTTGGGCTGATTGCCAGCAATTACTAATGACACTGTTTAACAACGAGGAGAGGACTAGGATAAACCAAGCGGCCATTAAAGCGCTGTAAGAAGAAGCTCGTACATTAAACCAAGCTAATCCAGCAGCATGGGCCGCAACTCATTATCCTAATGCTGATCCCGAATGGGATGTTAATGGCGCAGACATGGTTCATTTAAGAGCCTATAGAGACGCTATAATTGCTGGCATGAAAGCCGGAGGGAAGAAAGCCATAAATATGTCTAAGACGGCTGAGGTGATACAGAAAAGTGATGAAGCGCCTAGTGTCTTTTATGACCGATTATTGGAGGCATACCGCTTGTATACCCCCTTTAATCCGGAAGCCCCTGAGAATTCCCGAATGATAAACTCTGCCTTTGTCAGCCAAGCCTACAGAGATATTAAGCGCAAGCTACAAAAGTTAGAAGGGTTCGTAGGAATGTCCATCACCCAACTAATGGAGGTAGCTAATAAGGTTTATATGAATAGGGAATCAGAGAGTAATAAAGAGGAAGAGCGCAAGATGCGTAAAAAGGCGGATATGCTAGCTGTAGCGATCGCAGGCGTAGATAGACGGGGCCCGGATAGAGATGATAGCAAGTGGAATAGGGAAACCCTGAGTAGGAATCAGTGCGCTTACTGTAGAGAAGAAGGGCATTGCAGAAGCGAGTGTCCAAAAAGAGAGCAGTACGAGAGAGACCCACCCAGGGCAGGATATGGAAACTTTAGAGGTAGAGCGCGAGGTAGAGGAGGTCCCAGAGGGAATAATGGTAATGACAGAGGTAGTGTTAGGGAAGACAGATATTATCCCGCAGCGCAAAGGTCCAGCGATAGAGAAGATAGGGACTTTGTAGGATTGGCTGACACGGTCATGGATGACTATTGATACCGACTGGGCTCTATCCCCCTTGGCCGAGCGGAGCCTATGGTCGAAGTATCAATAGGGGGAAAAAGGAGTGCATTCATGATTGATACTGGTGCTGAACATTCGGTGGTGACTGACCTAGTTGCTCCTCCATCTGGAAGAACTATCACCGTAATAGGAGCAACTGGAAGAAGTGCTGCAAAACCGGTTCTTAAAAGTCGACAATGTGCATTGGGAGGCCACGTAGTGAAACATCAATTCCTTTATATGCCTGAATGTCCAGTCCAATTGCTAGGACGTGATTTGCTATCAAAATTACAAGCGCAGATAACGTTCCTACCAAATGGAACAACATCTTTAAAGTTTAATGGACCTTCAGGTATTATGACATTATCTGTACCAAAGGAAGAAGAGTGGCGACTTTATACAGCGTTGACTAGCCAAAACCCTAAGAGTGATGAATCCTTATTCAACATACCAGGAGTTTGGGCAGAGAACAACCCACCAGGACTGGCCCGCAATATTCCACCCATTCGAATTGAACTAAAACTTGGGGTTTATCCAGTGAGCCTACGGCAATATCATATCCCGCAGAAGGCTAAGAAGAATATTCAATCTTATCTGGATAAGTTCATACGGTATGGTATCCTAAAATTCTGTACTTCCCCCTGGAACACCCCATTGCTGCCTGTTCAAAAGCCCGGTACAGATGAGTATCGTCCTGTGCAGGACTTGAGAGCAGTCAATGATGCGGTTGTAAGTATACACCCAGTTGTGCCCAATCCGTATAACCTGCTTGCTTTAATTCCGGGCGGGGCTACCTATTTTACAGTCTTAGACCTCAAAGATGCCTTCTTTTGCCTCCGAATTGCTGCAGAAAGCCAATGTATCTTCGCTTTCCAATGGGAAAATGCTGTAACGGGCTCGAAACGCCAGATGACTTGGACAAGACTGCCCCAAGGGTTTAAAAATTCACCTACCCTATTTGGTTCAGCTTTAAGTCAAGACTTACTGGATTTCAAGTCCATCCCAGGAGAGTGTGTATTATTACAATATGTAGATGACTTGTTGATAGCCGCAGTCACAAGAGAAATATGTCAGCAAGCGACACATGATCTACTACACATTCTCTGGAAGGCAGGATACAAGGTGTCTAGGAAGAAGGCTCAGTTGGGTCTGCCAACTGTCAAATATCTGGGATTCCATATCTCTGAAGGTCAAAGAATAATGGGGCCAGAGAGAAAAGAAGCTGTGTGCCAAATACCAATACCCAAGAATAGAAGACAAGTGCGAGAATTCTTGGGGGCAGCAGGCTTCTGTAGGATATGGATTCCCAGTTATGCGATACTGGCGAAACCACTGTTTGCATCTATCAAGGGTACAGAACACGACCCCTTCTTATGGACTCAAGAACAGCAAAAGGCATTTGAAGATGTGAAGAAGGCTTTGATGAGTGCCCCAGCATTAGGTCTACCTGATCACACACGACCATTCTACCTGTATGTACATGAGCAAAGAAGAATGGCTGTGGGAGTATTGACACAGTACTTGGGATCATGGCAAAGACCTGTTGCCTACATGTCTAAGCAATTGGATGCAGTGGCCAGTGGTCTTCCACCTTGTCTAAGAGCCGTAGCTGCAGCCGCCCTGCTGGTAGCTGAAGCCGATAAACTCACTCTGGGTCAAGAACTTTATGTACGAGTCCCGCACGCAGTACAGACGTTGTTGGATTACAAAGGCAATCATTGGTTCAGTAACAGCCGTATGACCAAGTATCAAGCAATGTTGTGTGAAAACCCAAGAGTGCATTTAGAGACTGTCAATACCTTAAATCCAGCTACCCTTTTGCCGCAACCTACTGAAAGTCAACACGATTGTTTGGAGGTGATGGATGAAGTATTTTCAAGTAGACCAGATCTTCGTGACTTTCCCATCCAGAACCCTGATGTCCAATACTATACGGACGGCAGTAGTTATGTGAAAGAAGGGATTCGCTATGCAGGATATGCAGTAACAACAATAGACAAGGTGATAGAAGCTCGGCCACTGTCAAAAGGAACATCAGCACAAAAGGCAGAATTGATAGCACTAACACAAGCGTTACAATTGGCTTAAGGTTTAAGAGTGAACATCTACACGGACTCCAAGTATGCGTTTTTAACCACTCATGCCCACGGAGCTTTGTATAAAGAAAGAGGACTATTGAATTCAGAGGGCAAAGAAATCAAGTACGCAGCTGAAATACTACAACTATTGGAAGCAGTATGGGAACCGAAAGAAGTTGGTATTATACATTGTCGAGCGCATCTGAGAGGCAATGGTGATGTCACCAAAGGAAATCGGATGGCAGATAATGCAGCTAAGCGTGCCGCGGAATCAGGAAGACAGGAGTATGTGGGGCATATAGCTGCTCTTATACCGACTCCACTGTCTCAATGGACTCCAGTTTATACAGCTCAAGAAGAGGAGTGGCAATAGTAGGGCACATATCAGTATAGTTGACCAACTGGGTCATTTGTTTATCTTTTTTTTGTTGTGTGTGTGTTTTTTTTTTTTTTTTTTTTTGTTCTTTGGTATTTTGGCTAGCATACTTAAATAATTTCGATTGTTTGCTGCAAACAACAGCATAATGAAGTTTTATACACACAATATCAGAGGTTTAAATATACCTCATAAGCGATATACCCTATTGAAAGAATTACGAAGCATACATGCGGATATAATATGTCTCCAAGAGACACATTTTAAACATAGATCTAATCCTACAATAAATGCGAAAAAAAATTCCGCACCAATACCACGCCACATCTTCAACCAAAAGTAAAGGAGTGTCAATATTAGTGAGTCAAGCATTGGCTTTTGATCAAATATCTGTCCAATTAGACGAGCAAGGCAGATTTATTATCCTTGTCTGTATACTAAATAATACCACCTACACAATAGTGAATTGCTATTTCCCAAACAAAAACCAGGCAAGTTATATGGCAACTCTATTGGAAAAAATTGAGAAAGTACAAACAGGAATTTTGATAATATGTGGGGACTTTAATCATATAATGGAACTGAGCGCAGATTCAACTGCCCTACATTCACACAAAAGGAAAAAATCCCTGCAAAAGCATTGTACATCCCTTAACAAAACAATAGCTTCATACGGTTTATACGATATATGGAGAACGATTCATCCGGAAGATCGGGAATATACACATCATTCACAAGTGCACAACACGTATTCACGAATAGACGGATACTTTATGCTTAGCACACATTTGGAATTGGTTAAAGGCTGTGAGATAGGAGTTACAGTACAATCAGATCATAACCCAGTGATATTAACACTGTTAGACTCATACCAATACAAAGATAAAAGTCCATGGAGACTAAATGAACAATTGCTAAATGATCCCACATTTAAAGACAAACTACGGAATGAAATACAGCAATATTTTCAGTACAACGACAATGAAGGCACAAACCCGATGACACTTTGGTTGGCACATAAGGCCGTAATTCGGGGCATATTAGTGAGCAGAGCATCGTATATAAAGAAAACAAACTATAAAACATTAATTAATTCATTAAGGAAACTGCAAGACATCCATATAATTTTTTTTTAAATTCTTTATTTTTGAGCAGACGATTTTGAGATTGACCGTATAAGCTTTTACATTTATGCATTTGATATCACATTTACTTGTATAGTTTTACAGAGTGTCAGCGGTAAAAGTTACATTATACATTTTATATACGTTGCTTTTCCTGTATACATTTTCGTCTGTTATTTTCTATTTTGTTGGCAAGCAAAATCAACTATGTACAATAGCATGTAGCTAGAGGGTAGGGTTGGGAAGTAGTGTTTCGGTCTCTGGCCCCGGAGGGTGTGTGACCGTTTAAAGACATCCATATAATTAATCAAATAAGCCCCACCCAAGCTCTACAACAACAAATAAAGTCTGTCCATCAAGACATTAAAACAATTCAACTCAAGAAAGCTAGTATAGCACTGAAAAAACTTTGAGCAACGTCATACTCATTAGGAAATAAGGCTACAAAAGTGCTAGCGCAAAGAATACGAAATAAGCAGGCCCAGACACGAATTCCTTTTATCAATACACATCTGGGTCATAAAGTTATGCAACCCGTACAAATATGCAATGCCTTTGCCCATTACTATAAATCATTATATAATTTAAAAGATCAAAACTCACAGCTAACACCCACGTCAACATCTATTAGTTCATATCTGTCTAAGATTGCTTTCCCAAAAATAGAGGTAACTCAATCAGAGATGCTTTGTTCACCTATCACTATAGAAGAAGTCCTCCAGCAAATAGACAAGATGCCGAAAGAAAAAGCCCCAGGGCCGGATGGCTTCACCAATATATATTATAATATATTCAAGAAAGAACTAGCCCCAGCTCTTATTAGCTTTTACAATAACGTTCAAACGAAGGGCACCTTTCCGCCTGAGGTCCTGTCTGGCCATGTCATTACTATTCCTAAACCAGGGAAGTCCACAACATCCTGCCAAAACTTCAGACCTATATCTTTATTAAATACAGATGCAAAACTCTATGCCAAGATCTTGGCAGAACGATTAAAGGACATTATACCAACACTAATACACTCGGACCAGGTAGGATTTGTGGCCGGTAGACAAGGACAGGATAACACGAGAAAGGTGTTAAATTTATATAAAATATTACAGACTACCAAGCAGGAAAGCATTATGCTATCATTAGATGCCGAAAAGGCATTCGATAGGTTAAACTGGAATTTTTTACATGAAACACTATTGGCCTACGGATTCCCACCCGGATTTATTTCAGCAGTAGAAGCCCTCTATAATACACCAACAGCAGCAGTACTCTACTCAGGATTCAAGTTAAAGACTTTTAGCATTACTAACGGGACCCGACAGGGGTGCCCACTGTCAACATTTCTTTACGTATTGGCCCTAGAACCTCTGGCTATATCTATAAGAAATAATGAGAATATACATGGGGTACTAGTTGGTCATAAGGAATATAAACTTAGTTTATTTGCTGATGACATTCTTTTAACAATCACCCAACCATTTATATCACTTCCTTCATTACATAAAGAACTGCAGCATTACAGTCAACAATCATATTATAAATTAAATATGACAAAAACTCAAGCAATGTGCCTTAATACAACTAAATCTACAGATGAAAGATTGAAAATAAGTTTCTCTTATGATTGGAGGGAAGACCATCTAATATTCTTAGGAATCAGAATCACCAAAAAAGAAAAAGATCTCCTACCAGTTAATTACACGAAGCTATTGAAGGAAATCGACAGTCAGTTAAAATCCTGGAAGAATTTGTTCTTATCCTGGGTAGGGAAAATATCAGCACTCAAAATGTCAATATTACCTAAGATACTATATCACTTCAGATCGCTGAATTTAATACTCCCACAAAAATATATAACAGCTATGCAAGCTGCTATGGTTCGCTTTAGCTGGGGTAATAAACACCTGCGAATGCCTAAAACATTACTGATGAGAAACCTGGAAAAGGGAGGAATGGGGATACCAAATATAAAAGCATATTATTACTCTTCAATACTTATGAACGTTATCAGTGTTCATTCAACCAATTATACCCCTCAATGGGTGGCAATAGAAAATAACTATAGTGGATCACAAGATCTTTCGACACTTTTATGGAAGCCTCAACAACGACGTCAACTAAATCCTAATATGCTGCCCTCTACTAAACATCTATTGAAAATCTGGGATACTTACAGAGATAAACTGTGCACAGCTAACCCATGGGCCTTAGCGACTCCAATTAAAACTTTATATTTTTGTAATGGAACATTTCCATACCAGAAATGGGAAAAGGCAGGAATTACACATCTGTTCCATCTATGTACCACAGAAGGTTTAAAATCATTTTCGACTCTACAAAAAGAGTTTTTATTACCAGCAAGCTACACATTCGCATATCTCCAAATTAAAGCGATTCTAGATACAGAAAAGGTTCAAGTAAGAACAGACACGTTGCAATCCTCTATATCAAAGTTTGAAGAGAAATGCTTATCATTAAGCCCCCCGAAAAAATCATTGTCTTTTTGCTATCAAATATTAGTCAATCCAGCGGATAAAGCAGACTGGAAATTTATGCAATATTGGCAAGAAGATCTCCAACAGAATATTCCAATAAGGGAATGGGAATATATTTTTAACGCACATTCTGGATTAACTACTAGCACTGCGCACCTAGAAGTAACAAGGAAGATAATGTACAGGTGGTACATGGTACCAGCTCGCCTGCACACTATCTTCCCGGACTCACCAGACAGGTGTTGGCGCTGCGACACAGATAGAGGCACTATGTTGCATGTCTGGTGGACATGTAAAGAGGTGAATATATTCTGGAAGAAGATTGAAAAAATAGTAAAACAAACCACAAATCAGCAAATACCTCATGACCCAAAAACAATACTGCTGCGATTATTCCCAATAAACACTACTAAAACAATCAAGAAAATTATATTTCTTTTACTGGGCACAGGGTCTATATTAATAGCTAGATATTGGAAGTCCAAAGATCTACCTTCACTACAAGAAATTGAGGAAGTAATGTCGACAACAGTAGAATTTGAATTATTAATGTGGAACCAAAGAAAAATAGGGAAACTGAGCCCACAAATAGCCCAAATGTGGCAAACTTACCTTGAATCTGATAATAAGAACTATTATACGGGGAGAAATTAGACTTACTGGTTTCGGATAAGGTTTTATTTTTTTTTTATTTTTTTTTAATGTCTAACTCGACAATCTTATTCACTTTCAATAGGGAAAGGAAGCAAGGAAACTATACCTGTGCAAAATTAAAAAAATAGAATAATAGCGGGTAACATAGCAAATGGATGTAAATTGAAACATTTAAAAAGATAAGAAAGGAAAAACAACAATATAATTGCCAAAATGTTTTTGTTTTTTTCTTTCCTTTTTTGGGGGGTTCTGTGTTTTTTTTTTTCTCCCCGTTTTGTCTTTGTTTTTTTTTTGCTCTTTGTTTTTTTATAATAGAAGTAGAGCTGCTAAACCCAGGCTGTAATAGAATAGAAGGAGAGACAGAAGATCAGGAATTTCCTTTTCAACTGTTAAATATGTTAATATTAAATAAGTTAACTTTATTAGAAGTATAACACAAGACTATATCTCATGATATGCATTATGTTAGCATTGTCTCTCTGATAACAGAGTTTCCTGTGATCTGAATTATGATAACAGGGTTAATATTTCTATGTACCCTCCCTTTTTGCTTTCTGTATCCCCTTTTATTTTTCATGTAGTAAAAGAATAAAGAGTAAATTGCAAAAAAAGAAGAGGAGTGGTTAAAGACTGAACCTGGAGAGTACCTGGAGAACAAATTGTATCAGTTAGAAGATGGGAGAATAGTTATTCCAGCATCACTAGCGGTAGAAATTGTCCAAAACTATCACAACGGGACACATTCTGGAAGAGATAGTACAGAAGAATCTCTCAGAAAACATTTCTACATACCAAGATTGTCCAACTTAACTCAAGCCATTGTACGAAGATGTGTAACGTGTGCTAAAAATAATGCAAGGCAAGGACCAGTGAAGCCACCAGGAGTTCAGTATATGGGGGGACTCCCTATGTCCGATCTACAAATTGACTATACAGCTATGCCTAAATCTGGTGGACATCGCTACCTACTAGTAGTTGTGTGCACCTATTCAGGCTGGGTAGAAGCATGTCCTACTCGTACAGAGAAAGCAGGAGAAGTTGTGCGATTCCTGCTACGAGAAATAATACCCCGATATGGACTACCCTGCTCTATAGGATCGGATAATGGTCCAGCTTTTGTTCATCAGTGCCTACAACAACTGACTCATATGCTTGGTATAAAGTGGAGACTTCATACGGCATATAGACCTCAGAGTTCTGGTAAAGTAGAGAGAATGAATAGAACTATTAAGAATCAGTTGGCAAAGATGTGTCAGGAAACCCAACTTAAGTGGAACGTTCTTTTGCCTATAGCTCTGTTGCGAATTCGAAGTACACCTACCAGAAGGATGGGTCTCTCTCCTTTTGAAATCATGTATGGGTGTCCACCTCCCGTACTTGGTAACTTAAGGGGGGATTTGAGTCAGTTGGGAGAAGGAATTACTCGGCAGCAGGTTGTAGAGTTGGGTAAGACTATGGAGGAGGTACAGAAATGGGTAAAAGATAGATTACCTGTGAATATTTATCCCCCTGTTCATAGATACCATCCAGGAGACCAAGTGTGGATTAAGGAGTGGAATAATATACCGTTAGGCCCTAAGTGGAGGGGTCCTTATGTTGTTCTTTTGTCTACCCCTACAGCGATAAAAGTGGCCGAAGTGACTCCGTGGATTCATCACTCCAGGGTAAAACCAGCAGCAGTAGATTCTTGGCAAGCTACAACAGATCCAGAGAATCCCTGCAAGATCCGGTTAAAGCGCACGACTCAGTCGGAGTGACGAGGAAATCTTGTGGATTACAAATTTTATTGTTTCAGAGATTGGTAAGTGAGTGTTTAGACGGCCATAATAAAGCCTGTCCGCTCACCAACGTGTTATTTAAAAGCCAGGAAAGTCTCGAAGGGACCCCTGTGAAGACGAGCAGAACTCCATTCCCTGTAGCCCTTACATCCTGGAAGCTGAGGTGCCATCGCACGGACGAAGATTGAGGATGCAGCCGACGAAAGATGTGCTTATGATAATGTTTATTTATATGTCTTTTTATATTCAGGAAGGTAGAGGTACCGACACTCCTAGCTGTGAGGTTTGCATTAAGACTACAAGAACAGGTAATCATATTTCCCAGACCCTAATTTGGCATTCGCAATATGAGTGTAAAGGAGATGTGTCTAGGTGTAGATACTTAAATGTTGTCAGGGTACCTGAGGTCTCTACCTCCGAAAGAGGTAGAGACTTAGTAGTTTGTCCCGTGTTGGATCCCCGACCCGATCCTGACATTACGACAGGGCCATGGATCCTGCAGGTACAAATTGTCAGCTTGGTTCTCCTGATCCTAGGTTTGACGCCATGGAGCATAGGATGGATCAGATGGCACTAGCACTACAGGCGTTACTATCACGTCCTATTAATCCACCTGAGGAGATGCGTAATACGTCTGTTCCTCCTGTGGGTTCAGGGCTAGAGGTAGCTACTGTAGGTGCTTCTTCCCGAGTTACCCCACCTGTACGTTATGCTGGTTCTCCTGAGAGGTGTCGTGGCTTTTTGAACCAGATCAGTATCCATTTCGAGCTACAGCCCCGTTCCTACCCTACTGATAGGGCAAAAGTGGGATTTATTATCACCTTACTCATTGAGAAGGCTCTGAGATGGGCTAATCCGTTGTGGGAGAATGATAATCCATTAGTCTATAACTATAATGCCTTTGTAGCTGCTTTTAAAAGAACTTTTGACCCCCCTGGCAGGAAGGTCAATGCAGCTAGATTACTGTTGCGCCTTAGACAAGACAACCGAACACTTGTGGATTACGCACTAGAGTTCAGGTCTTTGGCGGCAGAGGTGAAGTGGAATGAACAGGCCTACATAGACGTATTTTTAAATGGATTATCCGATGTAATACTTGACGAGGTAGCGACAAGAGAGCTTCCCGAGAACTTGGAGGACTTAATTTCCTTTATCTCTCGCATTGACGAACGTCTAAGGGAGAGGCAGAACACATTCGAGATAGAACCGGTAGATCTTCCTTTAGACTAGCGCCATCATTTCAAAGTCCTGAAACCAAAACTCCACAGTTTCCAGAACCTATGCAGTTAGGCCTTACTCGCCTGTCAGAGGAGGAGAGACAGTACAGGAGAAGGGAGGGACTGTGTATGTATTGTGGAGTCAGAGGTCACTTACGTTTGAACTGTTCCAGTCTTCCGGGAAACGCTCGCACCTAAGTTTCTCTAGAGGACAGACCTTGGGTGTTTCGATTTTGTCCTCTACTCATAACTACAAAGAACATAGACTCCTATTACCTGTCTCTTTAACTTGGGAGAGGGGAACCTTAGAGACTATGGCATTGATAGACTCCGGAGCTGCTGAGAGCTTTATCGATCAAGTTTTTCTCACCAAACACGCTATCCCATCCCAGTTAAGGAAGACACCCTTGGCTGTTGAAGCCATTGATGGTAGACCTTTAGTTGAGCCTGTGATTTTCCGGGAAACCACACCTCTTAACTTAACTACTGGTATTCTACACAAGGAGGAGATATCTCTACTACTCATTTAATCTCCTTCTGTTCCCATAGTCCTGGGATACTCCTGGCTTAAGAGACATAACCTCGTTATAGATTGGAAATCAGGGGAAATAGTTTAGTGGGGTCAGGATTGTCAAGAGAGTTGTTTAAAGAAAGTGTCACCTCTCTGTAGTGTTAACACACTTAATAACTCTACCGACTCTACTAAAATACAGATACCGTCCTTGTATCTAGATTTAAAAGCGGTATTTGACAAAGGAAAGGCTGATACCTCACCACCACATAGGCCTTTTGATTGCAAAATTAATTTACTTTCTGGTACTATGCCTCCCAGGGGTCATGTATACCCTTTGTCTACGAATGAGAACTTAGTCTTAGAGGAGTATATTCGTGAAAACCTAGACAAAGGGTTCATTAGGAGATCCTCCTCTCCTGCTGGGGCTGGATTTTTTTTTGTTAAAAAGAAGGATGGTTCTTTAAGACCCTGCATTGACTACCGAGGCCTGAACAAGATAACCATTAGAAATGCCTATCCGATTCCCTTGATCACCGAGCTTTTTGATCGATTAAAGGGTTCTAAGATTTTCACTAAGTTAGACCTTAGAGGTGCTTATAACTTGGTGAGAATTCACCACGGACACGAGTGGAAGACTGCGTTCAATACTCGATATGGGCACTATGAGTATACTGTAATGCCTTTTGGTCTCTGTAATGCCCCGGCGGTATTTCAGGATCTAATTAATGAAGTTCTTAGGGAGTTTCAACATGACTGTGTTATTGTATACCTCGATGATATACTTATACATTCCAGGGATATTGAGACTCACCACGGACAGGTCAGAAGGGTACACAAACTCCTTCAGCATGGCTTGTACTGCAAATTAGAGAAATGCAGCTTTGACCAATCCCAAACTACCTTTCTTGGTTACGTGATTTCTGGAGAGGGGTTTGAAATGGATCCGGAGAAGCTCCAATCCATATTAGATTGGCCTTTACCTAAGGGTCTCAAGGCTATTCAGAGATTTATTGGTTTCTCTAATTACTACAGACGTTTCATTAAGGGATACTCCTCTATCATTGCTCCCATCACTAATATGACCAGACAAGGGGCTGATACTAAGAATTGGTCTACTGAAGCACTTCTGGCTTTTAAGACACTCAAGGAGCTGTTTGCTTCCGCACCAATTTTAGTTCACCCTGATACTACACTGCCTTTTCTACTCAAAGTTGACGCTTCTGAGACAGGTATAGGTGCCGTTCTGTCCCAAAGGTTGGGTGTGGATAAACCATTACATCCATGTGGGTACTTTTCCAAAAAATTATCAGGTACTGAGAGCAGATATGACATTGGTGACAGGGAACTCCTAGCGGTTATCATGGCCTTAAAGGAGTGGAGACATTTATTGGAGGGGACTTTGCATCCTGTTACTATTTTGACAGATCATAAAAACTTATCCTATATTGGGGAGGCTAAACGATTATCATCGAGACAGGCTCGTTGGTCTATATTCCTCACTCACTTCAACTACTTACTCACATATAGGCCTGGTTCTAAGAATTCTAAAGCTGATGCCTTGTCTCGCCAATATGAACCTTCTGCCATATCTGAGCCGGTTTTGTCCTCTATAGTACCCAAGTGTAACATTATCGCTAACACTACTCTCAAAATCCACTCTCCGCTGCTTGATCAGATCAGGAGCTTGCAGCATCTGGCACCTAGACTGACTCCTGCGTCTAGACATTTCGTTCCTTCTGAACTCCAACTGGAGCTCTTACAGTGCCTTCACGAGAGTAAGGTGGCTGGCCATCCGGGCGTCCGCAAGACATATTCCTTGATCTCTAAGGATTTCTGGTGGCCTTCGTTACGGAGGGATATTAAGGATTTTATCGGAGCCTGTGAGGTCTGTACTAAGACTAAACTACCGCATTCGCTTCCTTGTGGCCTTCTACAGCCTCTGGAAGTTCCAGAGAAATTTTGGTCCTGTGTGGCGATGGACTTTATTGTGGATTTGCCTGTTTCGAAAAGGCACACTGTTATCCTCACGGTGGTTGATAGGTTTACCAAGATGGCCCATTTCATACCTTTACCTAAACTTCCGACTTCTCCTGAATTGGCGGAGATATTTGCTAAAGAAATTTTTCGCCTGCATGGGATACCTTCTGAAATCACTTCTGATAGAGGCTCCCAATTTGTTTCACGTTTCTGGAGATCATTCTGTTCTCAATTAGGCATCAAATTGAATTTTTCTTCCGCCTATCATCCTCAGTCTAACGGAGCTGCCGAACGTACCAACCAAAAGATTGAGCAATATTTACGTTGTTTTGTTTCCGAACACCAGGACGATTGGGTCGGTTTGATTCCTTGGGCGGAGTTTGCGCACAACAATCTCGTTTGTGACTCTACTCATTCAAGCCCCTTCTTCATGAACTATGGCTTTCATCCATCTATTCTTCCCTCGGTTTCGCCTTCCCAAGGAGTACCGTCGGTTGATGTCCATGTTGCCAATTTGAGGAAGTTGTGGGATCAGACTCGACATATTCTTCTACACAATTCTATGCTGGTTAAGAAACACGCTGATAAACGTAGAAGGGCGGCTCCGAATTTTGTTCCAGGCGATAGAGTTTGGTTAAGTACTAGGAATATTCGGCTTAAAGTTCCTTCCATGAAATTCGCCCCCCGTTATATTGGTCCCTACAGGATCTTGACTCGAATTAACCCAGTGGCGTATCGTCTAGCTCTCCCAGCTGCTTTACGCATCCCGAACTCCTTTCACGTTTCATTGCTGAAACCTCTAGTCTGTAACAGATTCTCCTCCACGATCGCCCCTCCTCGCTCTGTTCAGGTGGAGGGTCAGGAGGAGTATGAGGTTAACTCCATTATTGATTCTCGTATCTCCCGGGGGAGAGTACAATATTTGGTTGACTGGAAGGGTTATGGTCCTGAGGAGAGGAGTTGGGTACCACAAGAGGATGTTCATGCTCCTCGCCTTCGCAGGGCGTTTCACTCCCGCTTTCCATCTCGCCCTGGTTCCTTCCGCCCGGTGGCCGTATCTGAGAGGGGGGGGTACTGTCAGGGTACCTGAGGTCTCTACCTCCGAAAGAGGTAGAGACTTAGTAGTTTGTCCTTCCGGCAGGGCTGCTTCTCCCATCCCTCGCGGCTCTCCTAGTCACTCACATGCCGGCCGCGAGGGATCCGTCCCCTTTTATAACGTCACGCACAGTGCTCGACGTCATAACGTCAGTCCGGACCGACCTGTCACTCAATTGACTGGAAGCCAGTCAGGACTCGTCGGAGGCGGGTCTACTCACTGATCCAGGGTATTTAACGCTGTTTCTCCCATTCACTCATTGCCCTGTCGTGGTTCTAGTCAGCCTAGTCACACAGTGCTCTTGTATTCTCTTGTCTTTTGGTTCTGACCCGGCTTTGTTATTACTTACCTGTCTTTCTGTTATCCTTGACCCGGCTTGTCTCTCGCTTACCTGTCTTCTCGTTCCCTCGACCTCGGCTTGTCCCTGACCATTCTATACGTAGTATTACGTTAAGTCCGGCCATTCTAAGGTCCGGTATACGTATCTGCTACTCTTTGTATCCTGCGTGTTGGATCCCTGACCCAATCCTGACAAATGTAGAGTATAGTGTATGCCATTTAGGAGTAGGAGAACCTAAGTGCTTCAATCCAGAGTATCAACCCCGTACAATTTGGTTGACCCTCAGGAATGGAGATCCTCAGGGGACCCTAATAAATAAAACAGTGTTAGAATCCGTACATTCTTCGGGTGTTCTGCTATTTGATGCATGTAAAGCGATATCAAGTGGTAGAAAGCTTTGCAGAGAGATATGTAGATTGGATAGTTCCCCTTTAAACAAGGATAAGGGGAAACTCCCAATCAACCTGGTATTTGGAGAGAACACTAGTTGTACAAATATACACCTTTAGGGATGTCCAAAAAGAGGTGAAGAAAGGTATTTATAGGGAAAGCATAGAGACACTAGATAATTATGTATCCTGGCATAGACAGTGATACACTGTAACTTTATTTGAACAAACTGTAGAGAGGATACAATATAACTATGTCCAAGAGATGCTTAGAGCCCTTAGAGAACGTCCCCCTCTTAGAGTGGATAAATCTCAGTATCCGAATGACAATAAAGGCATATTAATGCTAAGATATAGAGATATATTACTATTGAGTAATCCACAGGGAAGAGAGGAAAATAACTTAATACCTTAAATACATATAGAAGTTGGATAGATGGGGTAGTGGGGACAGTATAGCATAGTCTGAAAAAGGGGACCCAAACTGTCCGTGAGTAGAGAGTTTGGGATTGCTTATGGCGAGACTGAGGGATGGTAGGATATACAGTGGTATCCACAGTTAGATAAGGGACAAAATCCCTAGTAATCGCCACTGTTCTAAACTCCTGTCAACTCTCCCCAACACCTTCGTGGGTGTTCTATTCTTAATAGATAGTAAGGGTTGCCTGGCAAGGCTGAGGATAGGTAGGATAGGGTAAAGGCAGTGGTATAAACAGTTAGATAAAGGATGAGATTCCTAGTAATCACCACTGTACTATACCCAGGGTTTTCTTTGTGGATTTCCCTCACTCACTGAGTACGCTAAGATGCACGAGGGAATCCTTCTTTTGACACTTATTCACTTATTATTTTTTTCGTTAATTTAAATGATTGCTGATTTTTCTATAGAAGCTGGATTAGTTTAACAATGGCAATTTAAGGGGACAGAGCTTAGCGATTTATCAAGGATAGAACACCCATGAAGGTGTTGGGAGGAGTTGATAGGAGCTCAGTACAGTGGTGATTACTAGGAATCTCATCCTTTATCTAACTGTTTATACCACTGCCTTTACCCTATCCTACCTATCCTCAGCCTTGCCAGGCAACCCTTACTATCTATTAAGAATAGAACACCCACGAAGGTGTTGGGGGGAGTTGACAGGAGTTTAGAACAGTGGCGATTACTAGGTATTTTGTCCCTTATCTAACTGTGGATACCACTGTATATATTCTATCCTACCATCCCTCAGTCTCGCCATAAGCAATCCCAAACTCTCTACTCACGGACAGTTTGGGTCCCCTTTTTTCAGACTATGCTATACTGTCCCCACTACCCCATCTATCCAACTTCTATATGTATTTAAGGTATTAAGTTATTTTCCTCTCTTCCCTGTGGATTACTCAATAGTAATATATCTCTATATCTTAGCATTAATATGCCTTTATTGTCATTCGGATACTGAGATTTATCCACTCTAAGAGGGGGACGTTCTCTAAGGGCTCTAAGCATCTCTTGGACATAGTTATATTGTATCCTCTCTACAGTTTGTTCAAATAAAGTTACAGTGTATCACTGTCTATGCCAGGATACATAATTATCTAGTGTCTCTATGCTTTCCCTATAAATACCTTTCTTCACCTCTTTTTGGACATCCCTAAAGGTGTATATTTGTACAACTAGTGTTCTCTCCAAATACCAGGTTGATTGGGAGTTTCCCCTTATCCTTGTTTAAAGGGGAACTATCCAATCTACATATCTCTCTGCAAATCTTACGTAATTATAAGGGTTCAAGCCCACACTTCAGGTGGAACTGGTACCACCGCCCTGACCCTACACCCCGGTCCCCAAGTCAACAGTTGGTTGATTAGGGACGACGGGATCCAATACATAGCATTCCTATTTAAGTGGTAGAAAGCCGTGGAATGTATGTGGGGATCTTAGATGGGAGAGAACGTATGGGTCTAATGATAAATATATTTGTCCCAGTAGTAAAAATAAGTATGTGAGTTCAAAATGCCCAAATAGAGAATATAATTTTTGCCCATATTGGTCTTGTGTGGGGTGGGCAACTTGGGGACAGACAGCAGACAAGGATATGATTGTTACTAAGTTGCCTACCAATCCATACTGTAAGTCTATGGAATGTAATCCAGTCCATATTCTTATGAATAATCCTGACCAATTCTTAGATGAATATGGTAACTTATTTGGGTTTCAAATATATGGGACGGGATTAGACCCTGGGACAATATTGTTTATAGGGATAGAGACCGATACTGTAACCTCCCAAACTCATCAGGTATTCCATTCCTTTTATGAAGAGATGAGTGTAGATAATAAGATTCCCCATAACGCTAAAAACCTGTTCATAGATTTAGCTGAGAGTATTGCTGGTAGTCTTAATGTAACCAACTGCTATGTGTGTGGAGGTACTAACATGGGAGACCAATGGCCTTGGGAAGCAAAGGAGGTAATGTCCGGTTCTGAGGCAGTTGAACAATTAATATCTTCACAAGCCGATTATCAGATGAGTGTTAGAGGTAAATCTGAGTGGAGATTGAAAACCTCCATCATAGGTTATGTTTGCATAGCAAGGAAAGGAATGATGTTTAATACTTCTGTAGGAGAATTAACTTGTCTAGGGCAAAAAGCTTATGATGATGATACAAAGAATACAACTTGGTTGTCGGCTTCAAATGTCTCAGAACCATCTAACCCGTTTGCAAGATATGCCAATTTAAAGGACGTATGGTTTGACTTATCTATCACATCTAGTTGGAAAGCCCCAGCAAATTTGTACTGGATCTGTGGTAAGAAGGCCTATTCGGAGTTGCCACAGGACTGGGAAGGGGCATGTGTGTTGGGTATGCTCAAACCATCCTTCTTGTTACCTATTGAAACAGGTGAGACTTTGGGAGTTAAAGTGTATGATGTGAATCATAGGAAGAAAAGAGGACCCATAGAGATAGGCGCCTGGGAAGATGATGAATGGCCTCCCCAGCGTATTATAGACTATTATGGGCCAGCCACTTGGGCAGAGGATGGTACTTTCGGGTATAGGACCCCAATATATATGCTCAACCGCATTATAAGGTTACAGGCGGTGGTTGAGATAATTACTAATGAGACTTCACAAGCGCTCAATCTTCTAGCGAAGCATAATACCAGGATGAGGACAGCAGTGTACCAAAATAGATTAGCCTTGGATTACTTATTGGCAGTAGAGGGAGGTGTATGTGGGAAGTTTAACCTGAGCAATTGCTGTCTTCAAATAGATGACAAAGGGCAAGCAATAGCTGAGCTTACTAGCCATATGGTTAAACCAGCGCATGTGCCTACTCAGGTATGGAAAGGGTATAATCCAAGTAGTTGGTTTGGTAACTGGTATGAGCAGTTTGGAGGGCTTAAGGCACTGGTAGGCGGAGTCATACTGATTTTAATGTTGTGTCTACTCCTGCCATGTCTTATTCCTTTAGTAGTTAGGTCTGTGCAGAGCCTGATAGAAAATATAGCAGAGAGGAAGGCTGCAGCACAGATAATGGCCATATATAAATATGAGGCTCTAAATCAGGGAGAACCAATGCAGGAAGAGGAGTGTTGAGGGATTCACATAATAGAAAAGTCTGGTCTCATTCATGGTAACCTGAGGTGTATGCAAACCAAGGTTAAGTGATGCCTCAAGTAATTGTGAAATATCAGAGGCATCAAAGGGGGGAATGTGGTGGAATCTCGGTAAAAATAAATTTAGTAGGCCGAGATTACCACGTGGCATGTGTACGTGCATATGCTGACGTATCGGTCGGTTGGTTGCACGTGGCAAAGATACGATCAGTAGTGTACGGAGCATGTGCAAGAATACCGGATGTAGTATTCCCCTCCTCCATTGTGCTGGACAAGCCATGCAGTCAAGCAGAAGTTAATTCTTATTTGTTTTGATTGGTTATGAGAATGTGCAGGTGGAGCTTAATATGGTTGGAGTTATGTGCCTATATAAGGAGCCTGCACTATTGTCCGGGGCTCAGAACTTGCTGTATTTTGGTGACGTTAGTCCCTCTGAGTCCCGATCGGTGATCCAATAAAGAATCTCTTCCTTCCTGAAGAAACCTGTGTCCATCTCTCTGTGCTTGGCTTCCGTCAGTTTCTCCGGTATCAATAATATACCTATATATACACACACACACATACAAAAAAGACAAGAAGCACTGTCTAAAATAACAGTCATATAAAATTACGTATATATATTTTATTACAGAACTATTTCCTTGTAAAAGCAGGTTTCTATAGTAAACTAAAAGCACAATGTGGATTAAAGTAGATTAACATTTTTTAGCATTTGCTGTGTCAAAAGAAAAAGCTGAACATTTTATTGCACGGCAAGAATCTCCTTAATTGATAATAGTGTATTCTTAGTGTATTCTTTATCATCACGTCACCATTTTTTGAGAGATGTCATTAAAACTAAAGCATACATGTGTGTGAGCATCTCACTGTAAGGATCTGTCTTGTGTTATTGCTTTGAAGGGCTCTGCACATGCACAGAGCTGTTTAGCAAAAAATAGCATACCTACAGCATGTCAACAAGTATAAAATGATGGCAAGTATGAAGGAAATTGCATATGCAACTTTAAAAATTCCACTGATTATGACATGTATAAAGCAAAAAAATGTAATTCATTGCACAATGCTTGAGTTTTAAGCCTTAAAATTGCTCCATTTTTTAATGATTGCGTATAATTTGGCTCCAGGGCATTCTGTGCTCCCTACATTGCGATGTCCCTTCACAATATAACTTGAACTGATATAACCTCCCGAGACCCCGCACCTTATCAGACTTTGAGCAGCATTTAGGGCGCTAGCACTGGGAGCACGGTCTGGAGGGAAGAAATGTTAAAAATAAATTTAAAAAAAGTTACAAAAATTATGGATATAAAAAGATAGATTAAG
Organism: Pelobates fuscus; assembly: GCF_036172605.1. NCBI lineage: Eukaryota > Metazoa > Chordata > Amphibia > Anura > Pelobatidae > Pelobates > Pelobates fuscus. Next base: position 26,988,518 of record NC_086325.1, read on the forward strand.
GGGGCGGAGCCTAGCTATCAAGCAGAGCAGACGTGTGTGTCCTGAGCTCCTGCAAATTGGGCGGAATTTAGGACTTTAACCCCAGTAAACCAGTGATTTTAACACACCAACGAGAACCACAAACTAAGGGGGGTCCAGCAAAGCGACCTGAAGCCTAAGCAAAGTCTAATACATGCTGGGGACCGGCGATCCAACACTGCGGCCTGCTGTGACAGAGCGGAGGAGAGGCAGCCGATCTCCCTGTTCACAAGCAACACAAGCCTCTGGAAACACTCCTAACCTCCCCCCCCCCCCCCCCCCTAGACCGGCGGGGGTTATCCCGGTCCCCACTGGACCATCACGACGAGCCACCACGGCACTTACCTTTTAGTCCAAACCAGGGCCTAGAAGCAATCTACAGGCCTAACTGCCAACTCAGTCGGAGAACAGCAACCTGCATCAAAATGGCAGCAGCGTCTCATCCTCGAGACGATACAAGCGAGCAATCAGGACTGTCCCCTAGTTTTCCAGTAGAGCGACTCATACAGCGAATTGATGAGCGCTTTCGGCACTTCTGGAGAGCTCTGGGGCACCGGGTAGCTCAGCTGCAGCCTCAACCACACGTGAAGGCACGGAGAGCTGTGAACCGGGGAGCGCAGGAGACCCCCTCGGGCCTAGTTGCTCCGGCCACTGGCCTACCTGGGCTGAGGGCCACCAAGGGCTTGACCCTAAGACATCGCCCACATCGACGGAGGGTCCACCGCCATAGGCATCGACACACCATTGGAACCCACCGCTGCTCCCCACACGGGAGAGACCCGGCCCATCCGGGCTACTGGGTCCGTGGCAAGAAGATTTCGGCCTCCTCACCAGCCCGGGGCGGGAGGCTGCCGTTACCTTGCTCCCAACGGGCCGCCAACTCTGCACACTGCCTCACTGCAGCTATCACTGACTCGGACAAGGACTGGAGGTGGAGACAAGCAACACCTAGCCCAGCAACCCCTCCGGTTTACACCTACTTGTTCCCTATGACCGGGGTGGGGTGAATTCCCCAACCAAAGTTCAGGACTGATATACCGCTGCCAGTCATGACCACCAACCGCTGCCACAAACTCACAAGCCTCCTGACTCACTCCTTTGATCGTCAGACAACACGTTACAGCCAGTGGATGACAGTGGTGCTCACTACTGTAATGCCAGCATAAGTGACTCTGTGCTTATCCAGCTGGTCAAATTATATCAACGTGGACTGTTTTCCCTAAGGTTACATGCATGCATAGTTTAATGTTCTTATATGATTGGTTACTCATGCTGTCACTAACCTAACCCACGCTCTGACTAAACTTGACTATAACATAATCGTATATTCTTAAGCTGAAGCTACAATGTTAAATCTGCTTATATTATATAAAAAATATATATATTAAAAAAAATAGATTAAGACATAAAATAGCTATGAATAGACTAAAAATGGTTGTTTAGCTGAAATCAAAATAAATAAAATTTCTGTGTTAGAACAAATGCATACCATGTTTTTAAAACATACAACAAGGTCGAATCACAATAGAATAACGACATAACATGATAAACGGAGACTTTATAATAATTTATCCAAAAGGTTTTAATTTTTTAACCAGGGCCTGTATGACAGAGAAACGCATTTACTCAATATTAATATTTTATCTTGTTTTTTCTAATCGTACCCCACTCTACCAACTCACTAGTGAATGTTCCAATAAAGCTGATTCTGATGGAAATTGAGTTGTACGGTGGAGCATGAACTCCAACGTTTCCCCAGCCACGTCCTTCATATACTTGCCCATCTTCCCCAACTAGGAAGCTAAATTTAGAAGTATAAAAAAATATATAAGTATATATCATCATTTATATAAATTATTACATTTCAAAAAAGTCGATTTCTTTGCTAATCTTTCTGCTGATTGTAAAACCCTTTCTAGAGATCGAATCTCTTCTTTTAGGTCTTCCCCCTCTTTGCAATAAAAATAAAAATAGTCTCCCATTTCTTTCCCCATCTCCTCACCCAGGAAGACAAGCTGAGCCAATTACTGGCTCTTTAATTTAGACATCAGAGGTAACAAATATATCTTAGCAGTATGTTGCATCAAATGATAAACGCACTGGATTAAGAAATCATACTCTGAAGCCTTCAGTTAATTTGGCTGGTTTTGCATTAGAGATCTGTTCTATTGAGTACATTCTAGCAAATAGCACTGCTTATCGGGGTGGGGTGGGGGAACCGTAATGTGTATAGGCACGGTCACTCATAGGGACACATTTAAATTAAAGGAAAGGCAAATTCTGTGGGGAGGGGGAGCTTGCCTCCTCTTGCCTAAGGCTGCAGATTCCCATGCCAATAGTCCTCTTTTGTCTACTATATCTTATATCATATCCCCATTGACCTCCAATCACAGGACATTGTAGTTGCAAAGTTTTCCCGTTGCCCAATGAAGTTTTTTTTGGAAGACCTCTCTTTTTAAGCAGCTTACTTGTATCCAATGTCACACCAGCCTTGATTGTCCATGTGATGTTTCTGGGCAATCCTGGCTTGAGCAGAACATGTAGACTGTGAGGAACAAAATTCCCCCGCAGTGTGGTGGATGATCACAAATTTGACTGGTCTGGGTAAACGATTGCTGCTGCATTTGGCAGCCTTCCCTCCCCATGCTGACTTGGATAATATGGTGGGACATCCTGGTAAAAATGGAGAGAAAGGGAGAATTCAGTGCCAGAACCATACAGAAGTTATTTAGTACATGGGTGGAACTGCAGGTTTATACCCCGCACTGAAATGTAATTTGTTTTCTCTGTGTGTTCCTCCACCCTTTTTATGCCTCTACGCTTAACCCCACTTTCCTCCTTGTGTGTCTTAAAACACCAATTACCCCTTGCTTTTTGCTCCTCCCTCCCGCCTGTGACCCGGGGAGGAGTACTATGTTTCTCATATTGTATAGTGTGTTTTTAACCTGTGTCCTGTTTGCCTGGTTAACACCCCATTCACTGTGTTTTGTTTAACTCCCTGTCCTATCTACTAAACTGTGATGTATTTAAAGCACTTACCATGCGTTATGGCACAGAAAGCCAACAGAAGGATAACGAGGAGTTTCATGGTTTAGTTTTCAGATAACACATCAGATACCTGGAATCAAAATTAATTCAAAGCTCAAAAATGCTTTGTTAGGAGTGTTTGTACTTCATATGTGCTGTCAAATATGTACACAGATTACTCCCATAAACCCATTTAAGACCAAAAAAGGACATCAGGAAGAAGTTAAAGGAGATGTAGTCCATTATAAAACTTTAGATTTTAGTAGAGGGTACAGGGCAGTGTGTGAATACTCTGCAGATTTTACAATGGACTCAGGCTGCATTTCCCATAAGACAACCAGTGTAGGGGGTTTGCAGTCTACATCCCACGCCGGCAGTCGCGGTTGGGGGGACTCCCAGGGAGCCCCCCGCGGCACCTCCGTCCTCTTCAGCCCCCCCCCCCCCGGGCCATGTGAGAGTGAGGTCCTTGCGAGGACCTCACAACTCACAATCACATGGCCGGGATAGCTGGCTGCAGCAATGCCAACAGGGAGACTAAATGTAATGACAGTTAGTCCCCCTGCTGGCTGGAAATAAAATTAAATACAGTTAAAATAAGTGTAAAAAAAAAATATATACTTAGATATAATATATATATATGATCTAAGTATATATATATATATACACACATATACACACGCATATACACACATACACTGTTTAGGTGTATTTTAATATTAATATATATATATAATTATATATATATATATATATATATTAATATCAAATTACACGTAGACTGATACTGATTAAATATATATAGAATTATTGTTATATATATATTTATATATAATATAAAAAAAATATGTAAATACGTAAAAAAAATAAAATAATTAGAAATAAAATATAAAAAAATATATAGATGTTTTTTATTTCGTTCTAACTGTATTGTGATATTAATATATATATATTTATATCAAAATACACGTAGGATGAAATAATATATATATCTATATACATAAATATATACGTATATATCACTATAAATATACCTATATATAAATAAAAATATTTAAAAAAAATGATATATATATATACGTATATATACACATATGTATATATATACATATATTAATTCTACACATATAATTATGTAATAATTTTACATAATTAGGTATCCTAATTAATTACAATTAGCGGGACCTGCCTGAAAACCCATGCCGAAAGTATAGGGAATTTAATTTGCTAGCACTATATTTAACCCTATAACTTTCCAAGACACCATAAAACCTGTACATGGGGGGTACTGTTTTACTCGGGAGACTTCGCTGAACACAAAAGTGATCGCCAGTAAAAGTGAAGTTTTTTGCATTTTTCAGGCACAAACAGCACTTACACGGACGATATTATTGTTGCAATACTTTTTACTGTTTTGAAACACAAATATTTGTGTTCAGCGAAGTCTCCCGAGTACAACAGTACCCCTCATGTACAGGTTTTATGGTGTTTTCAAAAATTACAGCGTCAAATATAAGGCTTGTGTTTTATTTTTTTCACATTAAAATTCGCCAGGTTGCTTACGTTGCCTTTATGACCCTATGGTAGCCCAAGAATGAAAATTACCCCTATGATGGCATACTATTTGCAATAGTAGACAACCCAAGGTATTGCAAATGGGGTATGTCCAGTCATTGTTAGTAGCCACACACAAACAAATACTAAAGCTAACTTTGGCCAGTGTTTGTGACCAAATGGCTACTAAAAAAGACTGGACATACCCCATTTGCAATACCTTGGGTCGTCTACTATTGTAAATGGTATGCCATTATGGGTGTAAATTTATTTCCTGGGCTACTATACAGTCTCAAAGGCAACGTAACCAATCTGGCGAATTTCAATTTCAAATTTAACACGCTATATTTGACCCTGTAACTTCCCAAAACACCATAAAACCTGTACATAGGGGGTACTGTTTTACACGTGAGACTTTGCTGATTACAAAAATGTGTATTGTATTGCAGTAAAAGCAAACAGTATTATGGCATTGACAGTTAAAATGTCATGTAGAACTAAAAAAAATTAAAGAAAATCTTATTTTTCCCATTTTTTTCATATTAAATTACGTTTCATAGCTAAATATTTGATATTAAATGAAAGCCCTGTTTCCCTGAATAAAATGATATATAATAAGGGGGGGTGCATTTAATATGAAAGAGGTTGGACAGACATATAGCGCAAATGCCAGGTTTTGTTTACATTTTGTTTCATTCACAACTTGTACATTTGGCTCCGTCCTTAAGGGGTTAAAACTCCAATAGTATGTTCAATGTAGTTCCACAGATAGAATACAGTACATCTAGAAGAAATATGAAAAAACACATAGTATAAAACTGTATATATATAAAGTGAAATTGTTATGGAAAGCAGATAATTACCTCTCAATTTCTGACTGACAGCGACTGTCTACTCTCCTGTACTTCTTGGGGAAGTATGGGGCACTGTAACACTGCATCCAGAGGCTCCACACTCCAAAAATCCCCTGACATTTGTGAACTGTTCCACCAGGCCCCAGGGACTTGTGCTCCCAAGAGCACCCCTACGGGAGCCCTCACCTTCTTCAGAGCACAGTCCTGCGCAGGACATACCTAACTTGGTGAAGGCAACAGTGGCTGGGTCAAACTTGATGGTAGCAGCTACTCCACATCCCTCACAAGCTACAGGTACAAGACCTCCTATGCCACAGCTCAGGCCTGCTAGAGTAGAGGCCAGGGCCACATGATGCCTAACACTTCAGGGGCAGATGACTTGAACACCCTGGATGAATTCCGAGCGGTAGCAGAGGCCAGACCAGGTGTGCAGGTGATGGATGTTAATCTACCGGCTAGTAGGCCCTCCCGTGTGACATTAAGGCTTTATTCGCAGCAAATATCTTGGTGGTGAGGGAGGAGGTAGCCACTCTACAGGGCCGCATACAGGCTGAGGGATAGAATCACACTCACATGACTCAGAGTCGTACCAGGCTCTGTGTAGAAAGCCTCAGGGTGCCTATATAGGCTTGGAGAAATCCTCCTCTTAGCAGGACATGGAAATCCCAATGTTTGGGTTAAAAGTTTACAATGAATATAACAGGATTAAAAAAGTAAAAACAATCAAAGCAATGAAAAGTAAGGTGGCGTGCCTAATTATAGAAGTGTGAATAATGCAAAGTAAATGTTAGTAAGTAAAAGCTCACGGCTGGCATCACCACCTAAACAAGAGTCCAAGGTACGCAATAAAAGCTAAGGTGGCGTGCCTAATTAAAGCAGTGGTAATGCCAGCCGTGAGCTTTTACTTACTGACATTTACTTTGCATTATACACACTGCTGTAATTAGGTACACCATCTTACCTTTTATTGCCTTAATTGATTTAACTTTTTTAATCCTGTTATATTCATTGTGTTACCAATAAATATATACTTTTAACCCAAACATTGGGATTTCCATGTCCTGCTAAGAGGAGAATTTCTCCTAACCTGTATAGGCACCCTGAGACTTTCTACACAGAACCTGGTATGGCTCTAAATCATGTGAGTGTGATTCTATCCCTCACCTTGCACTTTATTTATATACAGTTTTACACTATGTGTTTTTTGTATTTCTCATATGTGTACTGTAGTAATCTGTGTAACTACATTGAAAATACTATTGGAGTTTTAAAGGGACACTAAACTCACCAGAACAACTACAGCTTAATTGAGTTGTTCTGGTTAGTATAGTCAGTCCCTGCGGCCTTTTTTTCTGTAAACACTGCCTTTTCAGATAAATGGCAGTGTTTACATTGCTCCCTAGTGATACCTCTAATGGCCACTCCTAAAACGGCTATTTGAGGTGCTTCCTAGGGCAGTGCTGCATAGTATGCAGCATGCTGCACTGACGTTCAGCGTCTCCACACTCTGCATGGATCTTATTATTGAATTAAAAAACATATTTTATTAAAGGTTATACTTGAACAAAGATATAAATTAAAACAGAAAAAAAACAACCACATAATTACTTTACTAAAAACAGGGTGTAGGCTAGATGGAACTAAGTGACAGTTTGCTTCTATTGCCCAATGTAAAACGTTCCCATGTTCAGGGAATTTTATGAATTCACACAACAAATTAAGGCCTTCCATTTCCCTAGAGTAAAAGTACAATTGTTTAAGTTTAAACAAAAAAAAGTGTCTAAGGTTAAGAAATAGGGAAATGGAGATCAATTGATCAGTGTTTAGGCTACCTACCCTTTTGTTCATTTACTCCCCATTAAGGATTTATTAAGGGTTAATACGTGTGTAGGGGTTCAGAAAATAACCCTCTCTGTCTCTAAAGATTTTGCATTTTAGCTGAAAACAGCACGGTAAATTGTTAGCAGAGGACTCACCTAAGTGGTTTTGTCTTGATTTGGCAGGTGAGCTTACACTTCAATGGCCAGCAGAGTGATACTAAAAACACTCTAGTTATTTAAATGTAAATAGGGATTTGGGATAGTGCACTAGTAATGTCTCTATCTGATTTTATTATATGTATTGGGGCTGATGTGTACTATAGTCATTGCTGCCGCCAAGGAGTAGTGGGAGTTTAAGCGCAAGGATTCATCCATGTTTGCATTTGTATTACACAGCCATGTTACTGTGCTTCCGCCAACCCCATGTGTGCCCTATTAAGGGTTAATAAGTGTCTAGGTTTTTAGAAAAATGCCCCTTTCTGTCTCATTAAAGATTTTACCTTTTAGCTGAAAGCAACAAGGTGAATTGTTAATGTAGGACTCACATAGGTAGTCTGCTAGAGGCTGCAGGGGCCTTCTGTGTGTGATTACAGTTTAAAGGGACACTATATTCACCCAGACCACTTCAGCTCAATTAAGTGGTCTGGGTGCAATGTCCCTCAGGTTTTATCTCTTCAGATGCAAACATAGCAGTTTCAAAGAAACTGCTATGTTTACATTTGGGGTTAAGCCAGCCTCTAGTGGCTGTCTTCCGGAGGCGCATCTGGAGGCATATTATGCCTCCATCACGCAGAGCGTCCATAGGAAAGCATTGAGAAATGCGCATTCGGCTGAGCTGACGTCGGCGGGGTAGGAGAGGTCACCAGCGCTGAGGGAGCCCGGTGCTGGAATAAGGTTAGTGGCTGAAAGGGTTTTAACCCCCTCAGCGCCACGGGAGGAGGACCCTGAGGGTGGGGGCACCCTCAGGGCACTATAGTGTCAGGAAAACCGCTATGTTTTACTGACACTATAGTGATCTTTTAATTTACAAAGCAGGAGATAAGAACTTCTAATTTAATTCTAGTTTAAGATCAGGATGAAAATGAATCCATTTCTTTCTTAAAGGCTTTGTGAGTTGCAGGCAGGGGAGGTGTGGCTAGGGCTGCGTGGCCAAAAACTAAAGTGTTTTAAATGGTAAATGGTAGTGAATTGAGCAGTGAGACTGGATGGGCATGCTATATACACCAAAACTGCTTCACTAGATAAAGCTGTTTTGATGCCTATAGTATACCTTTAAACAAACAATTGTACTTTTACTTTAGGTAATTGGGAGGCTCTACAAATATTGTTCTGAAGAGTCTCTAATTTGTTACATGTATATTCACAAAATCCCCTAAACACAGGGAAGTTTCTCATTGAGAAATAAAAGAAAAACTGTCACTTAATTCCACCTAGGCTACACCCTGTTTCTAATTATTTCAATTTTTGGGGATTTAGGTCTTTGTTCAAGTGTAACCTTTAATAATATACCACTTGGGAGTAAAAGCTACCGTATTCTAAGCAGATGGCAAAGATTGATACCTGGTGGGGTGGGTAGTGGGTGTTAAAGGGATTCTATAGTGCCAGGAAAACAAACCCATTTTCCTGGCACTATAGGCTCCTGCAGTGTCCTCCCCCCCTCCCTTGCGCCCCACAGCGCTGAAGGGTTTAAAACCCCTTCAGTCACTTACCTGAATCCAGCACCGATGTCCCTCGGCGCTTGGTCAGGCTCCGCCCACGCTCCTATTGGCATTGTTCAATGCTTTCCTATGGGGAAAATCTGAAGCTGGAGGTGCTCATGCAGGACACAGGGCCGGATTAACATAGGGGCTGATGGAGCTGCAGCTACAGGCCCAGGCCCATGGAATAGGCCCATTGATTTAAAAAATATCTTAGAGATTCCACCTGACTTTTAATTTATTGGCACAGCCAGTATTTGAGACTGCCTGGCTGGTGCCGATACTGCAGTCATACTGGCAATACAAATGCTGGTATTTTTCTCAGTATAAACAGATTACGATGCAATACCAGCACTGGCCAGTAGGGGTCGCCGTGTGGAAGTTCCAGCATATCCCTTCCTGCCTATCTCTACTCACTGATCTGCAGGGGAGCAGCTATAGAGAGTCCAGACAGCAACTCCCACTCTGCAGAGACATCCTACAGCTCAGAGAAGTGAGGGATGAGAGGAAAGGCTGCAAGGAGACATAGGGACACTGAGACACTAAGGGACATTGGGAGACATTATGACAGACACTGGGAGACATGGGGACACTGAGACACTAAAGGACATTGGGAGACATTATGACAGACACTTGGGGACACAGAGACACATGAGGAGGCACAGTGCCCCATGTCTCCCAGTGCCCCCTAGTCTCCCAGTGTCTCACTGTCTCCATGTTTCCCGGTGCCCCACGTGTCTCAATGTCCCTTTGTCTCCAAGCCTGTGTCCCAAGTGTCTGTGGCCCTGGTGTCTCAGTGTCCCCATGTCTCCCAGCCAGTGTCTCTAGTGTCTGTGTCCCTGGTTTTTGTGTCCCCATGTCTTCAAGTGTGCCCTATTTTCCCAGTGTCCCCATGTATCCCAGCCAGTGCCCCTAATCTCCCAGTGTCCCTGGTGTCTCCGTGTCCCCAAGTCTCCCCATGTTCCTAGTGTCCTAGTGGCATGTGGACCCTGGGAGAAATGGGGACATAGACACATTGGGATACTGGAGGACACAGGGAGACGTGGGGCATTGAGACACTGTGATACATAGGGACACTGTGAAACATAGGGTCACTGGGAGACCTGGGGACACAACACTACGGGACACTGGGAGATTAGGGGACACTGGGAGACATGGGGCACTGAGACACTGATACATAGGAACACTGAGACCTGGAGTAATCAAACTGAGTCATGGGGACACTGAGTCATGAGGTCACTGGGAGACATGGGGACACTGGGAGCAATCCATCTATACAGCAAAATCAAACCAAGTAGTTTTTTTAGTGATTTTACAGCATTTTCTCTTATGTTACTCCTTGTGATTTACATCATGTGATATCAGACCGGTATGTTTTTCCAAGAAACTATAGACTATATACCAGGAGCTTCTGCCTCTCAGTAAGAAGGTAAGGAGACAAGTGGACCAGCGAGTGCAAGGGGACAGTCCTTAGCAAGCGTTGAGCGAGCGCATCATTAGACACATTTATGCCAAGCTCAGGGTGCTGTCTGCATAGTATGCCCTTAGTTGGCCAACTGCATGATTGGCAGGCAGTTTGACATGTATTCACGCCAGGCTGGCCTTCCAATTCTTTTTGGGGGGGGGGCATGTTCGCCCCTTTTGGCAGGTTACGTGATTTGTGTCAGTGGCCCACCCTTTTACCGTGCCCATTGACTTCCTGCATGACGGGACACTGCTGTTAGGGATTATGGATTTACTTGGAAGATGAAAACATAAATTAGAGAGTGATTAGCATAGTAGGGTATGTGTTTTCTTATAGCTGCTGTTTTCTTTCTCTCCAGCACCATCTCCATCATATATATGACGCTTGGGAGTGTTTTAGTGTTTTTGGTCAATAAGATTCTGTAATTAGGCCCATCATAATTGTCAGCACCAGGCCCACTGGGCTGTTAATCTGGCCCTGGCAGGACGTGAGGACGTCCAGCGTCAGATAACGGACCAAAGTTCTGTTTCGATTCCGGAAGTCCCTCTAGTGACTGTCTGGTAGACTTCAATAATTACCACTGTAGGGTTAAGGCATTGCACCCAGACCACTTCAATTAGCTGAAGTTTTCTGGGTGCCTACAGTGTCCCTTTAAATAGCCAAATAACCCCTTCAAGAATGACAATCTGTTTGCTTTTTCTATAAATATAGAACATAGTTCAAAATATATTTACAGCATCAGCTACCAAATCAAGCTTTTTCCCAGGGATATTATCAAAATTATGACTAAGCAAGGTGTGAATCATTAATTACATACATGCTGTTGTAAATAAACTTTGAAATACATTACAAAACCTGAAACTTTGTCCTAGAATGTTTTCTAGATATTTAAGAACTGGACTAGTTCCTAGGCAGCTTTTAGTGTAGATTTCAGAAGGCTAAGTGCAAGACTTCCCAGGAAGAATAAGAGGATATCTGTATGTTTAAAACAAGTTTTGATTTTATTAAACAGCTACTCCAACCCTTCTTACATAACTTTTTTTAAACCCAATATAAATACACAAGAACGGCTCAAAAACGGGGAGGATAATAATTAATGTATACAAATAACACAATGTCACTAGGAAATAAAGTGGGCTGCTTCACAACTAACATGAGCGACTATTAAGGATGAAAGATCAACAATAAGATAGTGTGAGCGCTCCAATAATAAATAACTAGATAAGTATAAATATAATAATGTCCACCGCTTCAGCAAAAATTAAAAACGAGAAAACACATAAAGCAATGAATACAAAGTGGCTAAGTGTAAACCAGCAAAAAATAAAATCTCTGACAGCTGCCAGATACAATAATACATAATGCAAAAATAAACATGTCAAACCGGTTATACAAATTTAATAATTCACACAAGCACCTTATTAACCCATATTTTTTATAAGGTGCTTGTGTGAATTATTACATTTGTATAACCGGTTTGACATGTTTATTTTTGCATTATGTGGAAAGGCTAATGAGTGACACTCTAGCCTGCTAAATTGTATCTGGCAGCTGTCAGAGATTTTATTTTTTGCTGGTTTACACTTAGCCACTTTGTATTCATTGCTTTATGTGTTTTCTCGTTTTTTATTTTTTTGTTTCTAATAAATAGGCACTATATGTGTTGCCGTATTTTTAAGCCAAAAAGAGTGTGTTTTCATGTTTTGTCTGGCTAATTAGAGTTGTGGCAGAGATTCTAGTTAACATGTTCATTGCTGAAGCGGTGGACATTATTATATTTATACTTATCTAGTGATTTATTATTGGAGCGCTCACACTATCTTATTGTATAACTTTTTTTAAAAAACAAAAAATGCCCTATTGGGAATAATTCTTTAGGTCCGCAGCCAAAGCTAAAATAACTAATACAATAAAGATTGAAATCCAGCGCCATTCCAAAGCTCCCGTAGTTGCTCAGCACGTTTCCGTCTGATGTCACAGCAGCCTTTATGAGGTCCAATCAAAAGCTTCTCCGAGAGAAGTCCGTTATTGGACTGTTTAACCGGTTCAGAGCGCATGCACACTCTCTGAGACGGCATGGGGGTGGGAGGAGGAAGAGAGGAAACTTAAAAAACATTTAATCATCAAGTACAGGGAGGCAGGAGGACTACAGTGGAGCATGGAGATATAAGCTTTCCCTTGTATGCTCTGCCTGCAAGGGGAGAAGTAGAGAATGCTGTCGCCAGAGTACAGAACGCACTGACCATAGAAGTAAATTTTGCACAGAATTGACATTTGGAAGTCTGGAACAGAGTTCCACTAACAGAGTGTGACTAACCCCCGGCACAAATATCTCTGGATGTACAGTGTTTTTTAAGCAGAAAAATGGCACATACAGATTTCTATCAAAATGACCACTTCTCAATGCAGAAGTGGTCATGAAAATTGGAATAACCCATTGAAAGAAAATTCATACACAATTCAAAAAACTTTAACCCCTTAAGGGCGGGCATCCACGCCGTCCTATGCACTTACCCGCGATCGCAATGAGGGGGACTTACCTGGCTTCCCAGGGAGTCCCTCTGCGGCTCATCCGGCCCTCCTTGGGAGGACCTCACAATCACACGGACGGAATAGCCATCGATAGCAGTGCCAGCAGGGAGAGTGCCTGGAATGACAGGTAGTCCCCCTGCTGCCTGGAAAAAAAAGTAAAATAAAAAGGTTAAAAACCGTTTAAAATTAAATAATATATACTTATATGTAGAAAGGCCATTAGGCCTGAATTTGTGGGAGGAGTAAGTCCCCCTACTTAAACTCCCAGCCCTTACTCACCTCTGCCGATCCAGTTGATTGTCTATCTCCATAGCAACCAGCACTTTCGGTCCGAGCTTCCCGCCAAACAGCTCCAGTCTCCAGCAGTAGAGGTGTTCAGCTGAATCCTCCATCCGTTCTGCAGCCCTGCCACCCATCTTCTCCCGAGTCGCGGTACTTGGCTTCCGGTCACGAGACCGGCACGCTCACGTAAGCTAGTGAGGGAAATGGCGTTTGGGGGTAGGCTCCCTTTTCTCTCTTACATTACCTGTTCACATATACTTACCTGTTCGTGCATTTCCGCGTTTGCATGACTAAATTAGACGAACGCCCGCTATACTTACGTTTCATGGGGCCTTCGTACGTTCAAAAATGCCGACCTATGTACAGGCAAAACTCTGGTGCTAATCGTTACCATTATTGATTTACTGTTCGGTCATACCGCACAAACCATGTACATATATACTTACCCGTTCCGACATTTTAAGCAATTTGTGTAATATCCCGTTCATCCCTCGCATACTTACCTGATTCATGCTATTGCTATTCGTGCAGAATTAAACGAACGCACATTATACTTTACCTAAGCAGGTCCCTCGTATGGCTAAAAACTACCGATCCCTGTTCAAGCTAATACAAGCATTACGTGCACACGAATCCATATAAAACACAAATTTTTATATACTTTCCGTTCGGTTATGTAACTGTTTGGATTAAACCTGTCAGTATGAGTTATTAAATCCGTTTAGTACTACAACCTTTTACCACCAAACCTGTTTTCCGGTTGAACTATGTTTAAAATATTAAACCTCAGTCACTTTACCTTAGTAATCAGTTATTTATTCCTACGCCTATGTGCTTATTAAACTATGTTTAAAGTTAATTAATCAATTAAATAAATTCCTCCAATAAATTCCTCCTGACACCCAATTAAATTGGCAGAATTCCTCAACTCCATGCCAACCCTGTACAAACACTACAAACATATATTAATTAATAACACGATCTTCTTGGGTAATACTGGTAAAACCCTACATTTTCATTTTAATTTACTATGTTTTCTCCTTAGGTTACGCAGTCATTACTTTTACCCTCTGTTACATTTATTTGGCTCCACAGATTGCCTGGTTTTCTTGTATTTCTGCATAAAGTTAGCAAATTCAAGTTCTTGTATTTACAAACCCAGGTATAGTATTTACTCACTTTGGTTTCAACTGTCAATGCCTCAAAACAACATGCACTCTAAACTTGTCACAGTATAAATTGGTTATTTAAAACATACTGTCACAGCCTTCGCTAATTATAAAATATTCAATGGGTTCCATAGCTCCAGATTTATTCTAGGCCTCCTCTGGTTTCTACGTCAAAAAAACAGTTATGCTCATCCAAGTACCTGTACAACAAATCAAGGTGTAGTTCTCTACTCATTAAGGGACTTTTCATACTAGACCTAACGTGGTCTCGATTCATTACAATTAGCTTACGGTCCTACGCCCTTGGTGTGTTAAAATCTTTACATTTTTTCTACCTAGGCCTACAGTCATACTGCCATCAGGCAAGAAACTACCCAACCTGGTACTCAGCCACACTACTAAGTACTTACGTCCTTACTCGTTTACGGCATTCGCTACCACAAAGCCTCAATCAGCCTTTCCCTATAACGTAAACTCGTCCCAGTCTTAGAAAGATAAACCTGAACTGGTCAAGTAAAAAAGGGCGCCCCCTGGTGCATAACTATATACATATGTACAATGAAGTTATAAAACATAACCTTTAATAGTGCTGTGATAAAAAACTCCAATAAGGAGTAAGAACAGGAAAACAAAAGTAAACTTAAAATGGGGGGGACAAACGTCTAGATGGGGATAGATAACCTAAAGGTGTCGCCTAAAGGATATATATAAAGCTAAATAAAGCTATAAATCCCCCCAACCAGTATATTACGTCTCATATAAGCAATCCCAAATGGAATTGCAAAAAATGAATGAAGTTCAATATTGAATTAAGAGCCATTCCTGTAAACGCTAAACATTAAACCTGCTAATAGAGAGAGTGCTTGCTTGTGGCAAGAATAGTGCACACTTAAGAGACAATTGTAGCAGGGAGTAACGATAGGAAGGCTTCACATAGCCAGCAGCTAGTATAAACATATACACGGATACATAGTGGCAGTTTGCATAGTATCCATAGCAATACTGTCACCAGGGGACGGACAAACAGTGAGAGGGAGAAAAGGTAAGTATTTAGAAGGTCTAGTTAACAGCTCTGAACAAAAGGCTGACTAGCAATATAAATTGCACGATCTGACCAACGATTAACACCCCCGTTGTCCCCACTGTCCCCGTTCCCCTGCTAGACTGTACAGGATCCTACTAATGCTGAACTAGCTTGCTGATAAATCGAGACTCTAAACTGGTCGGTGTCTGGACAGAACATGTCCCCCCTTCTGCTACCTAACACGTGTTTCGGCGCTGCAAAACACGCCTTCGTCTGAGGCTTAAACAGTGAGTTATAGCATCGCGGGCTCCTTAAGTAGCCCCCTCTGTTTAAATCATGCTGGGAGTGTGTATACCGTGTTCACGCCAGGATTGGCTGATCGCGGGTGAAGCCCCGCCCCTACTGACGACACCTCCTCCGATTGGTGTATGTCTGGTGGACAGGCTGCAGTGTGTCTGTTAACCATGTGTGTACTGATATCGCACGGCCATGGAAAAGAACGAGACACTCCACATTATATCCAGGCAGAAAAAATCCCAGGGACTTAGTGGTTGTAAAATAGCAACCAACCCCCGAAAAAAGACATAACAGTCTCGGTATAGTCCCCAATATTCAGGGGCTTTACTCATTCTGAGTCATGAAGCGGGCATGGATCTTTACACATTGCGGCTAAAATAATATCAATGGAGTTAACAAAAAATGACACCATAGTATCGATATTGGAATAGTCCCAAATTTGAGGAACTATTGTTATAAGCCATTAGATGGGTATGAATCCTTGTAATGTGGCCCAGCCTGCGTGATTGGGGTACGGAATAACCAACGATGCTTTGACTGAAAATAAGTGAACAAAATAAAGTATGTACAGACTAGATAAATGATATATACATATGTAATAAAGAATGAAAAATGTATGATTTCCCTGTGTTATTATTGATCGATGAAGGGGGTAAACGTGAACCCTTCATTTAATCCATTGGGGGCCAATGATTTGAATCTATAAATCCAGTAACACTCTCTTTTTAGGAGAGTGTGATCCAAATCACCACCTCTGCGACCTATGGTACAAAGAACTATTCTGTCGCCACTTCGCTGGTCTCAGGCCCCCGTCTTGCGCCGTATGTAACTCTACATCACATACGGCGGACTTATGTCCTTACATGACCACTGGGTTCTCACAGGGTTTTTTCACAGGTATTATAGCCATCCCCACAGGCACACTGGAATGTCCCAATCTATTGTCAGCATGCCAAGATCCAGTTTCCACAGACACTCTCCTTTCCTCCGAAGTTTCCAACGGTTTCATGATCGGCCCCTTCACCTCCTCACCGTTTTCCTCCTGGCACACTAACCCATTGGTGTCGCAGTACACAAGTATTCTAATAAAAAACAGCAAATTATTTATTTATCGGCACCGCACTCCTCTTAACGCACTCATACCCGCAGACGAATTCTCACTTCAGTACATAACAATTGACGACGCCATACGAACCATTATCTCAACTGGTAGTCGCCCCTGGCTCAGCAAATCGGACATCACAAACGCATTCAAATTACTACCCATGCACCACCTCACTCTGGCACTTGCACGGTGTTAAATGGCAAGAAAAGTACTACTTTTCCACATGACTCACTGTCGGTTCTTGAAGCAGCCCCAAATTTTTGATATCTTCGCTGAGACTCTATGCTGGCTGCTTCTGAACGTCCTCAGGTGTCACTCTGTCATCCACTACTTAGACAACTTCTTATTGATAAAGCCAGGGGCAAAGACACCCACCGCTATCAGCAGTACTTCAGCACCTTTTTCCACACTTGGTGTACCATTGTCCCCATCAAAAACTATCGGCCCCACAACTAAACTAACCTTTTTGGGGATAGAGCTGCACTCTGTTACCCTCTGAGCTAGCCTTCCCCACAACAAACTGATCCGCTTGAGAGGGGAGATAGACATGTTCCTGCTGAATGATGTATGCACCGCAGGGAAGGTCTTCTATATCCAGGCTCCTCTGCCTGCTTCACGTGGTACCGGACTACTGCCCAGTTTCATTAGACCCCCACGCCAAGGCTGACTTAGCTATGTGGGGGAGTTTTTGGCAGATTGGAACGGTATCTCCATGTTTATCCCACCTCTCTCCATTTCTTCATCAGACGCTGCAGCCAACACTGGTTTCACAGCCATCTTCGGGAACCACTGGTTCAGGGGTCACTGGCCCGCTGAGACGGATACCTTGCCAGGATTCAGGGAGACCTCAGCCCTATTCGAAATGTATCCCATTGTGGCGGCCGCACACACCTGGGGTCATCTCTGGTCCGGCAAGGCAGTAAAATGCTATTCTGACAACTCGGCTGCTTGAGAAATTATAAACCAGGGGCGCTCATCATCCCTTACCATCATGCGGCTGATTCGAACGCTGACCGTCCAGCAATGGCTGGCAGCAACCGTCCAGTTTCACTTAGTTTGTTTTCACATCCCGGGTATCCACAACACGGCTGCTGACGCTCTTTCTCGCTCTCAATTCGATATTCTTCCAGGCACTCCCTAAGGCTCACCACCAGCCATTCAGGACACCACATTTTCACGAACTAATCCTGAATTGAGCACACTAATGCACCACGCAAGGACTCTCACTCACCAAGCACTATCACCTAACTGTCAGGGTACCTGAGGTCTCTACCTCTAAAAGAGGTAGAGACTTAGTAGTTTATCCGTCCAAACGAGCTGTTTCCTTCGTTCCTCGCGGTTCATCCAGTCACTTAAACACCGACCGCGAGGAATCCACATCCTTTTCTAGCGGGACGCTCAATACGTGACGTCATGACGCTATCACGAGCGACCTGTCACTCAAGTGTCCGATATCCAATCGGTACTTGTCAGAGGCGTGATTACCATCCAGAGCCAGGGTATTTAAGCTTACTTCTCACTTCAGCTCATTGCCCTGTCGTGGTTCTAGCTTGTCTAGTCACTCAGTGCTCTGGTATTCTAGTTTGCTCTATTGGTTTTGACTCGGCTTGTTGTACTACCCTGCTTATCTCTGTTATCCCTTGACCCGGCTTGCCTCTCGCTTATCTGTCTTCTCGTTCCCTCGACCTCGGCTTGTCTCTGACTATTCTCTATTACTCTCGGTACGTTAGTCCGGCCATTCTAAGGCCCGGTATACGTACCTTTCCACTCTTTGTACTCTGCGTGTTGGATCCCTGTCCCGATCCTGACATTACGACAGGGCCAATGGATCCTGCAGGTACAAACAGTCAGCTTGGTTCTTCTGATCCCAGGTTTGACGCCATGGAGCATAGGATGGACCAGATGGCCCTAGCACTACAGGCACTTTTGTCTCGTGCTAGTAACCCACCTGAGGAGACACGTACTCCTTCTATTTCTCCTGCAGTCTCAGGTCTAGAGGTAGCCACTGTAGGTACTTCTTCCCGTATTACCCCACCAGTACGTTATGGCGGGTCACCGGAGAAGTGTCGTGGCTTTCTGAACCAGATTAGCATCCATTTCGAATTACAACCCCGCTCTTATCCTACAGATAGAGCGAAGGTTGGATTTGTTATTACTTTACTCATTGAGAAAGCTCTGAGATGGGCCAATCCTTTATGGGAGAATGATAATCCACTAGTCTATAATTATAATGCCTTTGTAGCTGCGTTTAGAAGAACTTTTGACCCTCCTGGTAGAAAGGTCAATGCAGCTAGATTACTGTTGCGCCTTAGACAGGACGATCGAACACTTGTGGATTATGCACTAGAGTTCAGGTCCTTGGCGGCAGAAGTTAAGTGGAACGAACAGGCTTATATAGATGTGTTTCTGAATGGGCTATCAGATGTAATTCTTGACGAGGTCGCTACTAGAGAACTCCCTGAGAATTTGGAGGATTTAATTTCTTTTATATCTCGTATTGATGAACGCCTAAGAGAGAGGCAGAACACTCGAGATAGGACCCGTAGACCCTCCTTTAAACTAGCGCCTACCTTTCAAAATTCTGAGTTCGAGGACTTACGTATTTCTGAACCTATGCAGATAGGCAGTACTCATCTCACAGAGAGGGAGAGACAGTACAGAAGAAGGGAGGGTTTATGTATGTATTGTGGAGTCAGAGGTCATTTACGCCTAAATTGTCCTAATCGTTCGGGAAACGCTCGCACCTAAGTTTCTCTAGAGGACAGGCCTTGGGTGTTTCTACTTTGTCCTCTATTCACAACTACAAAGAGTTCAGGCTTCTGTTACCCGTTTCTTTAAAGTGGGAAAAGGGAGTAGTCAAGACTATGGCACTAATCGATTCTGGAGCTGCTGAGAGTTTTATAGATCAGGGTTTTGCTGCCAAGCATGCTATTCCATCCCAGTTAAAAGAGACACCACTGGCTGTTGAGGCCATCGATGGTAGACCGTTACTTGAGCCTGTCATTTTCCGTGAGACCATACCGATTAACTTAACTGCTGGCATCCTACATAGAGAGGACATATCCTTACTGCTCATTTCATCTCCGTCTATTCCCATAGTCCTGGGGTACTCCTGGTTGAGGAGACATAACCCTATTATTAATTGGGAGTCAGGGGAGATAGTTTCATGGGGACAGAATTGTCAAGAGAAATGCTTGCGGAAGGTCTTACCTCTCTGCTTAACCAACACCGCGACTAACTCTGACAATCCTACAAAGACACAAATTCCGTCTCAGTATCTAGATTTAAAGGCAGTGTTTGACAAAAAGAAAGCCGATACCTTACCTCCACACAGGTCCTTTGATTGCAAAATTAACCTACTCCCTGGTACCATGCCGCCCAGAGGTCATGTATACCCGTTATCTACGAAAGAGAACTCAGTTCTAGAGGAGTATATTCACGAAAATTTAGACAAGGGATTCATTAGGAGGTCCTCCTCTCCTGCCGGGGCTGGATTTTTTTTTGTTAAAAAGAAGGATGGTTCTTTAAGACCTTGTATTGATTATCGAGGCCTAAATAAGATAACCATTAAGAATGCCTACCCGATTCCCCTGATCACCGAACTCTTCGATCGTTTGAAGGGTTCTACAATTTTTACCAAGTTAGATCTCAGAGGGGCATATAACTTGGTGAGAATCCAGCAGGGACATGAGTGGATGACGGCATTCAATACTCGATATGGTCACTATGAATATACTGTCATGCCTTTTGGGTTATGCAATGCACCAGCTGTATTCCAGGATCTGATAAATGAGATTCTTAGGGAATTTCAGCAAGATTGCGTCATTGTATACCTAGATGATATACTCATACATTCTAGTGAGATTGAGACTCATCACAAGCAAGTCAGGAGGGTTTTGCACAAGCTTCTCCAGCATGGCTTATACTGCAAGTTGGAGAAATGTAGCTTTGATCAAACCCAGGTAACCTTTCTCGGCTATGTGATCTCGGGGGAGGGATTTAAGATGGATCCGGATAAGCTCCAGTCCATTCTAGAGTGGCCTTTACCCAAAGGTCTTAAAGCCGTACAGAGATTTATTGGTTTTTCTAATTATTATAGGCGCTTTATTAAGGGTTATTCTTCAATTATCGCACCTATCACCAATATGACCAAACAGGGGGCTGATACTAAGAATTGGACTACTGAAGCTCTTCTTGCGTTCAAAATTCTCAAGGAACTTTTCGCTTCCGCTCCAATTTTAGTTCACCCCGACACTTCTCTGCCTTTTCTACTTGAGGTAGACGCATCAGAGACTGGTTTAGGTGCTGTCCTATCTCAAAGGTTGGGTGTTGATAAACCATTACATCCATGTGGATTTTTCTCTAAAAAATTGTCTGGTACAGAGAGCAGATATGACATTGGTGACAGAGAATTACTAGCGGTTATCAAGGCTTTGAAAGAGTGGAGACATTTATTGGAAGGTACATTACATCCTGTTACCATTCTAACGGACCACAAAAATTTGTCTTATATCGGAGAGGCCAAGCGTTTGTCCTCCAGGCAGGCTCGTTGGTCGTTGTTTCTTACCCATTTCAATTACGTTCTGACTTACAGACCTGGGTCAAAAAATTCTAAAGCCGATGCGCTATCTCGCCAATATGAGCCTTCTGCTTCAGTTGAACCACTTTTGTCCTCCATTGTACCCAAATGCAATATTATTGCTAATACCAGTCTCAAAATCCATTCTCCGCTACTTGACCAGATCTTGAAGTTACAACATCTGGCACCCGGAAACACTCCTGAGGGAAGAAACTTTGTCCCCCCTGAACTCCAACTGGAGCTCTTACAATGTTTTCACAAAAGTAAAGTAGCTGGCCATCCTGGTATTCGCAAGACATACTCTCTGATATCCAAGGATTTCTGGTGGCCTTCACTACGAAAAGATATTGAGGAGTTCGTCGCAGCTTGTGAGACTTGTGCTAAGACTAAACAACCTCATACATCTCCTTGTGGTCTGTTACACCCCTTGGACATTCCTGAGAAACCTTGGTCCTGCCTGTCCATAGACTTTATCGTGGATTTGCCTGCTTCCAAGAGACAGACTGTTATTCTCACGGTGGTGGATAGATTTACAAAGATGGCCCATTTCGTGCCATTACCTAAACTTCCGACTTCTCCTGAATTGGCAGAGATTTTTGCGAGAGAAGTTTTTCGCCTACATGGGATTCCTTCGGAGATTGTTTCTGATAGAGGTTCTCAATTTGTCTCACGTTTCTGGAGATCCTTTTGTTCTCAAATGGGAATCAAATTGAACTTCTCCTCTGCCTATCACCCTCAGTCTAACGGAGCTGCTGAACGCACCAATCAAAAGATTGAGCAGTATCTACGTTGCTTTGTTTCCGAACACCAGGACGATTGGGTCGGTTTGATTCCTTGGGCGGAGTTCGCACACAATAACCTTGTTTGTGATTCAACTCGCTCTAGCCCTTTCTTCATGAACTATGGCTTTCATCCTTCAATTTTTCCTTCGGTTTCCTCTTCTCAGGGGATACCGTCGGTTGATGATCATGTCGCCAACCTGAAGAAATTATGGGATCAGACTCGGCAAATTCTGTTACATAATTCCTCGTTGTTCAAGAGACACGCTGACAAGCATAGAAGAGCGGCTCCGGTCTTTGTTCCTGGGGATAGGGTGTGGCTGAGCACTAAGAATATTCGCCTAAAGGTTCCATCTATGAAATTTGCTCCTCGCTACATAGGTCCTTACAGGGTTCTCACTCGTATCAACCCGGTTGCGTATCGCCTTGCTCTGCCACCTGCCTTACGCATTCCTAACTCTTTTCATGTCTCCTTGTTGAAACCTCTTATTTGCAACAAATTCTCCTCTAAGGTTTCCTCACCTCGTCCTGTTCAGGTGGAGGGTCGGGAGGAGTACGAGGTCAGCTCCATCATTGATTCCAGAATTTCAAGGGGAAAATTGCAATATCTGGTCAACTGGAAGGGATATGGTCCTGAGGAGAGGAGTTGGGTACCTCAGGAGGACGTTCATGCTTCTCGCCTTCGCAGAGCATTTCACCTCCACTTCCCATCTCGTCCCGGTTCCTTCCGCCCGGTGGGCGTATCTGAGAGGGGGGGTACTGTCAGGGTACCTGAGGTCTCTACCTCTAAAAGAGGTAGAGACTTAGTAGTTTATCCGTCCAAACGAGCTGTTTCCTTCGTTCCTCGCGGTTCATCCAGTCACTTAAACACCGACCGCGAGGAATCCACATCCTTTTCTAGCGGGACGCTCAATACGTGACGTCATGACGCTATCACGAGCGACCTGTCACTCAAGTGTCCGATATCCAATCGGTACTTGTCAGAGGCGTGATTACCATCCAGAGCCAGGGTATTTAAGCTTACTTCTCACTTCAGCTCATTGCCCTGTCGTGGTTCTAGCTTGTCTAGTCACTCAGTGCTCTGGTATTCTAGTTTGCTCTATTGGTTTTGACTCGGCTTGTTGTACTACCCTGCTTATCTCTGTTATCCCTTGACCCGGCTTGCCTCTCGCTTATCTGTCTTCTCGTTCCCTCGACCTCGGCTTGTCTCTGACTATTCTCTATTACTCTCGGTACGTTAGTCCGGCCATTCTAAGGCCCGGTATACGTACCTTTCCACTCTTTGTACTCTGCGTGTTGGATCCCTGTCCCGATCCTGACACTAACACAGCTATCTCCTACAATAAGGCCCTTACCATTTTTAATAAATTCACTGCAGAATTTGGTTTACAAGGCGACTTTTCTAACCAAACCATGGTGGCTTTTGCCTCTTTCTGCCACTTACATCTTAAACTTTCTCACAACACCATTAAACTTTACCTCCGGGGTTCAGCACCATAGCTTCACCAATTTTCATAACAACACCCCCTTCTTGTCGTCATATCCCATTAAAAAGGTCTTGAAAGGTATATTAAAGGTTTCGGTTCCACTCACCACCACAAGACTACCTATAGATCTTTTAGATCACTTAGAAATCTCCTTGACAAATTCCCGTTCGATCCCAACACAAACCTGGTCAGATCTGATCTGCTATTTATCTTGCTTTCTACGTTTTTTTCAGACCCAGAGAGTTCACCGTTATTTTCCATGGAGATATCACGCACAGCCTAAAAGCCTCACACCTCACTAAGGTGGAAGATCACTACGTACTTACGCTCCCATCAACTAAAACTAATCACTTACAACACCCCATCATCATTCCTCTTTTTCCAACCGATAACGCCTGGTGTCCGGTCAAGGTGCTAGACCACCTACGGTCAACCCATCACGCGCACTTACCAGACTCTCCGCTCTTATCACTACAAGGGCACCCGCTCACCACGGCTAAATTCACGGCACACGTCAGAACACTACTATCCAAACTGGGTTACAATCCGGCTTTATTCTCCGGGCACTCCGTCCGCATAGGAGCCGCCTCATCAGCCTCTAGCACAAACACCCCGGTCCACATCATCAAGAGACTGGTTCAACGGAAAATCCTCCATATACCATACATACATACCACGACCAGAAAAAGAGCTTTGTCAAGCTTTCAGGAACTTGGTTATGTAAAAAAATGCAATAAAGTATGTATTTTCTCTAACTTCTCTTTTCCCCTCTTTTATTTACAGGCCAACTCGTACGTTGGTTTCGGCACACCACAACCAACTTTGCCTTTTCAGATACTATCCATTACGTATTAAATTCCGAGCACAAATATATATTTATATATACACACACACTTACACATACATACACTGTCTAAGTGTATTTTAATATTAATATATATAATATATATTAATATCAAAATACATGTAGAATACTAACTATATAAATCTATAAATACGTTAAAAATGAAAAAAATATATATGTATGTAATTTTGTTCTAACTGTATTTTAACATTTATATATAGATATCAAAATACACTTAGAATGAAATAATATAAATATCTATGTATGTATATATCACTATAAATATGCACCTATATACAAATAAAAATAATTTAAAAAATTATATATATATATATATATATATATATTAATTCAACTTATATATTTATGTAATATTTTTACATAATGAAGTCATTGTATTAATTACAATTTGGGGGGCCTGTCTGATAACCCAGGCAGAAAGAAGTCCAGAGAAGTCCAGAGAATTCAATTTGCTAGCACTATATTTAACCCTGTAACTTTCCAAGAAACCATAAAACCTGTACATGGAGGGTACTGTTTTACTCAGGAGACTTCGCTAAACACAAATATTAGTGTTTCAAAACAGTAAAATGTATTACAACGATATCATCGGGGTCCTTGCGATCACATGGCCAGAATAGCCGGTTTATGCAGTGCCTGCAGAGGGACTGACTGAGCTCTCAGGTAGTCCCCCTAATGCCTACAAAAAAGTTTAGAAAGTTATTAAAAGTTTAAATAAAGTAAATAAAAGTACTACGCAACACGGGCCTCCGGGCCGACCTCCAGCCAAAGACAGAGCCGGGAAACAAAATGGCGGGAAAGGAAGAAAAACCCTGAAACTCAGTCTCGCACGCACCACAGCGGGACCACCAAGCCCACTCACCACACAGCAGCGACGGGAACCGTCCATCAGCGAAAGGCATCCCCACAGATGGCGATCCGGGCACTCCAGACTCAAGCCAGCGACGGACATCTGCGGAAAGCCTCTCCGAAACTAAGGGAGGACGGGGCGCTACAGCGGCAGCTATCCCACCGTTGTCCTCGGGCAAATGCCAAGCCCCCATCGCAGAACGACCGGAACGGGTCGCGCAGAGACTAAACGCAGGAATTGGCTGAGTGCTGATAAGGGGCCCTCAAGCTGCATCTACCTGAGCACGGGATACAGAGCTTAGCGGCTGCTAGCTCCATATTACGAGACTCTCGTAAGCCAGCCATATGAAGCAATTAAAATAGCTGTTCTACCTATATGTTTTTATGTCTTGTAGTTTAGCATGGTCACAGTTTAGGATGTTTGCTATTTTTGAGAGATTGAGCATGCTGGACGTGTAATCGCAACATAGCACTTGTAGACTGACTTAAAATGGAATCATTTCAACTGTACTGACAATAGCTCTACTCACTGACACCCTAACAGACAATACTCATACAGATGCAACCTATTTGTGATAAATGCCCTTCTGCCTCCAAGCTCCGCTTAACTGAACCCTTCTCACGTGCACACTTCAAGAATAAATATAGTAATCCCTTGGGTGTAGAGAATGGCAGAGATTTAACCATATTTAAGAGTCAGTCAGCTAATGTACCCTATCGGAGTTAACACTACATGCTGCCAATTGCATCTCTTTATAATGTCTCCCAGAGCTGTGCACTAGAGCAGATAACTCAGAATAGGTAAACGCTGCTCACTTAACTTAACCTGACGACACATTTTTAGGAGATACCAAACATACGTGACCTACATGTTTTCACCATGATAATCCTTGCTATAAGTAGCTTAACAATGTACATAATAGAGTTAGCACAACCAACATGACCAGCCGAGTAGCATGTTATTGTACCTTTTATCCTGCGATTACAAACATTACAATACTCGTATACCTACTAACATTGACGTAAATTGATGCCACACTAATATCTAAGCATGTAACCTTCTATTATTCGTAATCTTGTTCAACTTGTTGAAGACACGTTGTCAATTAAGCTCATAAAATAAAATTGTGTGCAGATACCCTGCAGACCACGTACTTGTCCCTTTTTATATGAAACGTGCACTTGTGAGAGCTGTTGTGGCTGTGCAAGCAATGTTGTAACTGTTTATGCACACCAAAAATAAAGAATTAAAAAAAAGAAAAAAGTACTTGGATCATATATATATACACACACACACACACACACACACATATATATATATATATATATATATAATCTAAGTACTTTTATATGCACATACACATACATAAACCATTATTCTATGTGTATTTTAATATTAATATGTATAATTTTATTAATTACAATTTGGGGGACAACCCAGGCAGAAAGTCCAGAGAATTTGGCTCCCTATATTTTACCCTGTAACATACCAGGGCACCATAAAACCTGTACATGGGGGGTAATCTTTTACTTGGGAGACTTCGCTAAACACAAATATTAGTGTTTAAAAACAGTAAAACATATCACAACGATGATATTGTCAGAGAAAGTGCCTTTTCTCGCATTTTTCACACACAAACGGCACTTTCACTGACAATATAATTGTTGTGATACGTTTTACTATTTTGAAACACTAATAATTGTGTTCAGCAAAGTCTCCCGAGTAGAACAGTACCCACCATGTAGAAAAAATTTAAATCCCTGACAGCTGCCGGATACAATTTAGAAGGCTAGAGTGTCACTAATTAGCCTTTCCACATAATGCAAAAATAAACATGTCAAACCGGTTATACAAATTTAATAATTCACACAAGCACCTTGTAAAAATAAGGGTTTATAAGGTCCTTGTGTGAATTATTAAATTTGTATAACCGGTTTGACATGTTTATTTTTGCATTATGTGGAAAGGCTAATGAGTGTGTAGCGTTACTTACCTTATCCGGGGGCCGACCGCGGTCCTCTCTTCAAGCCGCGCGCGTTCCTGCGGCTGCACGAGCCGCGCGCGGCTCATCCGACTCTCCTAACAGGAAGACGGGCAGTGACCGCGAGATGCGGTCACGTGTCCCGCTTGCAGCTAAGAGCGCGCCGCGAGTCTCGGGCGCGCTCTTAAAGAGACAGTGGGAGCCTAAATTGCAAAAAGGCTCCCATTGGCTCCTGTCATGCCAATCACCCCATACACTTACATTTTGGGGGTGTGGAAGTGACAGGATCAAATCACATTAGTTTGAAGGCTACTTATACTTACCCTTTTCCCTTAGTTCCTTGCCCTATCGTGGTTTCTGCTACAGTTCCCTTTAGTGCTTGTTGTGTTCAGTTGTGTTTCTCCGTATTTGACCTTGGCTTTGTATTCTGACTTCGTTTTCGCTTTATCCTTGTCTGTTCTGTTTGCCGGCTTGCTGATTCCTGTGTACCAGACCCCGGCTAGTTCTCGTTTACGCTGTCTCTTTGTGCCCTTGACCTCGGATCGTTCCTGACTCTGTACTTCTCGTATTACGTCGAGTCCGGCCACTCTAAGGTCCGGTAGACGTATCTCTCCTCTGTGCTGTCTTCTGTTTGGCTGGATCCTGCGTGTAGGGGTATATTCTCGTTACATTACGATAGGGCCATGGACCCCGCAGATTGAGCTCAACAGATGGCGTCCCATGAGGCTAGATTTGTAGAGCAGGATCACCGTATGGATCAGATAGCTCAGGCGCTCCAGACACTCTTAGCTAGAACCATTCCAGCAACCACACCTAACCCTCCTACACCCCTGCTTCCTGAAGTATCCACTTTGCCTACTACTTCGGCCCATTTAACACCTCCTCCTAGGTATGGAGGGGATTCTAAGACATGCAGAGGGTTCATTAACCAAATAGAGTTTCATTTTGAGATGTATCCACGTTCGTTTCCCACAGAGAGGTCTAAAGTTGGGTTCTTTATGCACCAACTTACCGACAAAGCACTTGAATGGGCGAATCCTATTTGGGAAGCTAATGGACCTATGGTGCATGACTTTCACAGTTTTCTTACAGCATTTCGCAGAACTTTTGACACTATGAAAAGGTCTAAAAATGCCGCAAGAGCATTAATGAGAGTTAAACAGGGTTCTAGGTCTGTGGCTGATTACGCTATTCAGTTTCGTACTCTTGCCTCACAGGTAGATTGGACCAACAATGGGTTAACTACTGCCTTCATGGAAGGCTTATCAGACTCTATATTGGATGAGGTAGCAGCTAAGGAGCTTCCTGTTGCTTTAGAGGACCTTATTGACTACCTCATTGATATAGATAATAGGATTCGTGACAGGCTCTATACCAAGAACAGAAATAGAGGTTTTGTTACACCTATTCACCCCAGAGTTGATACACCGGAGAGTGTAAAAGTATCTGAAGAGGAACCTATGCAATTAGGGGTTGCCAAACTCTCTGATAATGAAAAATTACATAGGAGAAGGGAGGGACTCTGCCTATATTGTGGTAGGAGAGACCATATGGTAAAGGAATGTCCTTTGCTCCCGGAAAACTCTCGCACCTAAGACCTTATAGGGGACTGGCCTTGGGTGTGATTTCTGAGTCTCCTACATTGCCTCCTAACCGACTGCTTCTCCCTGTTTCTTTACATATGGGAGAGAGTTGTATCGTTGAAAATATATATGCTCTGGTTGACTCTGGGGCAGCTGAGAATTTTATAGACTCTAGTTTTGTAAAGAAAAACAACATTCCCATCAGGGAGAAGGAGATACCCTTGGCCGTTGAGGCCATAGATGGTAGACCATTGATATCTCCAGTTGTTACTCATGAGACTGCACCGTTACACATGTACACAGGGGTTTTACACTATGAAACCATTCGGTTCCAGGTCATCACCTCTCTCTCTTCACAGTTAGTGTTAGGGTATCCATGGTTACGTGCCCACAATCCCATTTTTGACTGGGAGACAGGGCAGATAAAATCATGGAGTGAAGCCTGCCATGAGTCATGTACTATTGAAGTCACGCCTGTGAATTCTATTAATGTTCCTACCATTCCTCCTTTGTCTACGGTTATACCCTCTCAGTATTTATCTTTAAAGACTGTCTTTGATAAAAGAGAGGCTGACAAATTACCGCCTCACAGACCCTACGATTGTGCTATTGACTTGTTGCCTGGCACTATACCTCCAAAGGGCAGGGTGTACCCTCTATCGGTGTAAGAAAACCGTGTCATGGAGGAATACATTAAAGAATCATTAGACAAGGGATTTATTAGGAGATCCTCTTCTCCGGCTGGAGCGGGGTTCTTCTTTGTATCAAAAAAGAAGGTGATTTAAGACCTTGCATTGATTATAGAGGTCTTAATAAAATCCCCATCAAAAATGCTTACCCTATACCATTAATAACAGAATTGTTTGACAGGCTCAAACATACTACGGTATTCACCAAATTAGATCTTAGAGGAGCATACAATTTGATACGTATAAAAAAGGACCACGAATGGAAGACAGCCTTTAACACTAGGTCAGGTCATTATGAGTATACCGTCATGCCATTTGGGCTTTGCAATGCCCCAGCAGTATTCCAAGAATTTATTAATGATGTCTTAAGGGACTTTATTCACTAATTTGTTATTGTGTACTTGGATGACATTTTAATATATTCTACAGACTTACACACTCATCACAGACATGTTACAGACACAGTTCTGAAGACCCTTCTTGCTAATGGTCTTTATTGCAAACTAGAAAAATGTCTATTCGACCAATCCTAAGTCCAGTTTTTGGGGTATTTGATTTCCGCTAAGGGTTTTCGGATGGATCCCCAGAAGTTCGCTGGGGTCATAGAATGGCCTCTGCCGCAAGGTCTGAAAGCCATCCAGCGTTTTCTGGGTTTCTCTAATTATTATAGACGTTTTATCAAAGGTTTTTCGTCTATCGTAGCATCTATTACTCGTATGACTAAAAAGGATGGCAATATACGTGCCTGGTCTACCGAGGCACTTCAGGCTTTTGACTTTCTTAAGACTACGTTCGCCTCTGCACCTATTTTACAGCATCCTGTTCCCTCATTGCCATATATACTTGAGGTTGATGCTTCCGATATAGGGGTAGGTGCTGTCTTATCCCAAAGAGACACAATCACACAAAAATAAATTCAGCGCGGAAGCAAAGTGATAATAGTCCAAAAGCAGCTGGAACACCAATACGGAGTCTCTCTTTTCCGATCAGAAAATTGGATAAAAACAAGGGGGTAGGTGCAGCGCTTCAGTAATCCTTGACAACGTATATGTGAAGAGAACCAGAGAAGAAATAATAGTGTAGTATTTAAAACTGTAGTGGTGATAGATAAAATAAAAGATGTGCACTCACACTTTCCTGGAGCTTCAATACAGCTCCAGTGTATGCGCCTGGGCGGAATAATCCCCGCCTATGGATCAAGTGCAGAGGCAATTCTTCAAGTTGTAGATGTGGTAGGGGGTATCCTCATAAAAAACAAACAAATAAAAATCGTATATGGTGAAGTATGTAGAGCTATGAAGCAAGGGTAGGTAAAAACTATAAAATGTGCACTCACGTGTAATGGAGCCGTAAAACCTGGCTCCTCTGATAGCGCTTGAAGTGGTATGATCCCCACTCAAGGATACAGGTGTAAAACCAAGTTCTTCCCTCCGTATATATGTGGGGATAAACAAACAAAACCACAATAGTGTACACCGTAAAAAAGGAGTGTAAGCAGAAATAAATAAATAGTTTAAGCCTACTCACATGCTAATGAGCAAGTCCCGGTTTGCTCAATCCAAAGCGCTTGGGTGGTATGATCCCCACCAGGGATATAGCTCCAAACAATCCAACAGCAGCAAAGTATGGTCCAATTAAAAAAGTACTTTAATTTTAAAAAAATATAATAAAAGAAATACAATATATAGTAAAATAGTGAAAAAAAGTTATAAACAATACACTTAACGCGTTTCTCCTTGGATAGGCTTTATCAAAAGTGTTTTACCTTTTTTTTACCTACTTTTTGATAAAGCCTATCCAAGGAGAAACGCGTTAAGTGTATTGTTTATAACTTTTTTTTCACTATTTTACTATATATTGTATTTCTTTTATTATATTTTTTTAAAATTAAAGTACTTTTTTAATTGGACCATACTTTGCTGCTGTTGGATTGTTTGGAGCTATATCCCTGGTGGGGATCATACCACCCAAGCGCTTTGGATTGAGCAAACCGGGACTTGCTCATTAGCATGTGAGTAGGCTTAAACTATTTATTTATTTCTGCTTACACTCCTTTTTTACGGTGTACACTATTGTGGTTTTGTTTGTTTATCCCCACATATATACGGAGGGAAGAACTTGGTTTTACACCTGTATCCTTGAGTGGGGATCATACCACTTCAAGCGCTATCAGAGGAGCCAGGTTTTACGGCTCCATTACACGTGAGTGCACATTTTATAGTTTTTACCTACCCTTGCTTCATAGCTCTACATACTTCACCATATACGATTTTTATTTGTTTGTTTTTTATGAGGATACCCCCTACCACATCTACAACTTGAAGAATTGCCTCTGCACTTGATCCATAGGCGGGGATTATTCCGCCCAGGCGCATACACTGGAGCTGTATTGAAGCTCCAGGAAAGTGTGAGTGCACATCTTTTATTTTATCTATCACCACTACAGTTTTAAATACTACACTATTATTTCTTCTCTGGTTCTCTTCACATATACGTTGTCAAGGATTACTGAAGCGCTGCACCTACCCCCTTGTTTTTATCCCAAAGAGAGCCTCCTGACAAGCCATTGCATCCTTGTGGCTTCTTTTCTAAACAAATGTCCAAAGCAGAAAAGAATTATGATGTGGGTAATCGCGAACTCCTTGCTATCATTTTAGCACTCAAAGAATGGTGACATTTGTTGGAGGGCACTAAGGATCCTATCCTCATATTTACGGATCATAAGAAACTATCCTACCTTAGCGAAGCTAAAAGATTGTCTTCCAGGCAGGCTAGGTGGTCACTGTTCTTGTCTCATTTTAATTATATAATCACCTATAGGCCAGGTGATCTGAACACTAAAGCGTACGCTCTGTCCAGACAGTTCGAGACTATTGACAAACAGGAGATTGATGTTACTCCTGTCATTCCCCCAGACAGGATAATAGCAACTACTATATTGTCTATTTCCTCGTCCCTCTTGCAGGCCATACAAGCGAAGCAAAGCATGGCACCTAGCGAGAGGCCTAATGATAAATTGTTCGTTGACGTTCCCGAGAGACGGGATATTCTGTCACTGTATCATGATACTAAGACTGCTGGACATCCTGGTATTTCCAAAACGGTGTCAGCCGTTTCTCGGTATTTTTGGTGGGATACCTTACGTAAGGATGTCACTGACTATATAAGTGCTTGTACTACTTGTGCATGTATGAAATCCTCTCATAGAGTTCCTTGTGGGCTGTTGCATCTGTTACCCGTTCCCGAGAGACCTTGGTCTAATCTATCAATGGATTTTATTGTTGAATTACCCCCTTCGAATGGTAACACAGTCATCCTAATGATAGTAGATCGGTTTTCCAAAATGGCTCACTTTGTGTCTCTTCGCAAATTGCCCACTTCCAAGGAACTGGCTCTTATCTTCGCTAGAGAAGTGTTTCGATTACATGGTATTCCCTTATCTGTTGTATCCGATAGGGGTAGCCAATTTATTTCCAGGTTCTGGAAAGCCTTTTGTTCGGAGATGGGTATTTCTCTCTCATTTTCTTCCGCTTACCATCCCCAGTCTAATGGAGCGTGCCAACCAGTCTCTGGAGCAGTACCTCCGTTGTTTTGTGTCTCACCATCAGGACAATTGGTCTGACCTGCTTCCTTGGGCTGAATTTGCTCGGAATAACGCCACTCATGATTCTTCCGGCAAAAGCCCTTTTTACGTTGTCTATGGCCAGCATCCCGTTGTTCTTCCGGCTGCATTCTCCTCACAGGGCATGCCAGTTCTGGATGAACATTTGGCTGGTTTGCGTAATACTTGGGAGCAGGTTCAGCGTTCTTTGGTGGACTCTGCTGCCCGCCAGAAGGCTCAGGCTGACAAGCATCGCAGAGCGGCTCCTTCCTATGTTGTGGGGGACAGGGTTTTGCTTTCCACACGGAATATTCGCCTCCGGGTGCCTTCTATGAAATTGGCTCCCCGCTTCATTGGTCCTTATCGCATTATACATAAGGTTAATCCCGTTTCTTATGCCTTGGGTCTGCCCAGGGGTGTATCCTGGTTTTGTGCTGCCCTAGGCAGGACAAAACTCAGGCGCCCCCCTCACCCCCCCCCGCCACCCCCACCCCCCCCCCCCCGCCACCCCCACCCAACCCTTCCCCCACCTTCTAAATACACACACACTGACAGATACGCATCCATTAGCTAACTGTTAGCTAATGGATGCGTATCTGTCAGTGTGTGTGTGTGTGTGAGTGTATGAGTGTGTCTGTGTGTGAGTGTGTCTGTTAGTGAGTGTGAGTGTGTCTGTTAGTGAGTGTGTCTGTTAGTGAGTGTGTCTGTTAGTGTGTGTATGTCAGTGTGTGTGAGTGTCTGTTAGTGAGTGTGTCTGTTAGCTGCTAACAGACACACTCACACACTCACTAACAGACACACTCACACACACTGACATACACACACTAACAGACACACACAGTCAGACACACACACACACACTCTAACAGACACACTCTCACACACACACACTCTAACAGACAAACAGACACACTCACACTCACTAACAGACACACACTAACAGACACTCACACACACTAACAGACACACTCACACACACACACACACACACACACACACACACTCTAACAGACAAACAGACACACTCACACTCACTAACAGACACACACTA
Source organism: Pelobates fuscus (assembly GCF_036172605.1). Taxonomy (NCBI): domain Eukaryota; kingdom Metazoa; phylum Chordata; class Amphibia; order Anura; family Pelobatidae; genus Pelobates; species Pelobates fuscus. The sequence goes on from NC_086325.1 coordinate 27,022,824, forward strand.
ACAGACACACTCACACACACTAACAGACACACTCACACACACTAACAGACACACACAGTCAGACACACTCACACACACTCTCACACTCACTAACAGACACACACACACACACTAACAGACACACTCACACACACTAACAGACACACTCACACACACTAACAGACACACTCACACACACTAACAGACACACACAGTCACACACACTAACAGACACACACTAACAGACACACTCACTCACATTAACTAATTTTTTTTTTTTTAAATTTACCCCCCCAGCCTCCTTACCTTTGGGAATGCTGGGGGGGTTCTCCCTCTCCCTGGGGTCTAGTGGGGCTGCCGGTCGGGCTGCTGGGCTGGTTGCAGGGCGGGCGGCTGGCGAGGGAGCACTTCCTCTGAGGAGGCTGGGAGGCGGAGCCGGAATATGACGTCATATTCCGGCTCCCAGCCTCACTCTGCGGCGCGCGAGGGAGTTGAGCAGACAGCTCAGAGGAAGTGCTCCCTCGCCAGCCGCCCGCCCGCCCGCCCAGCAGCCCAGGATGTCTGTTAGCCGCAAGGCTAACAAGGCATTTGCCCTGGGCGTTTGGGGGCGGCTTTTTTTGCCGCCCCCTGGAAAATGCCGCCCAAGGCAAATGCCTTGTTTGCCTCGCGGCAAATACGCCCCTGGGTCTGCCTAAGAATCTGCGTATACCTAATGTCTTTCACACCTCGTTATTGAAGCCTTACGTACGCAACCGCTATACCTGGCATACTCCCCCTCCCCCTCCTGTCTCTGTGGAGGGTCATGAGGAGTTCGAAGTGTCTGCTGTTCTTGACTCTCATTTCCTTAGGGGTCGGCTTCAGTACTTGGTACATTAGAAGGGTTATGGGCCTGAGGAGCGCAGTTGGATTTCTGCGGATGCTGTTCATGCTCCCCGCCTTGTACGTTCTTTCCATTCGCGTTTTCCTGCCAGGCCTGGTCCTGCCCGCCCGGAGGGCGTGTCCTCAGGGGGGGGTACTGTAGCGTTACTTACCTTATCCGGGGACCGGCCGCGGTCCTCTCTTCAAGCCACACGCGGTCCTGCGGCTGCACGAGCCGCGCGCGGCTCATCCGACTCTCCTAACAAGAAGACGGGCAGTGACCGCGAGATGCGGTCACGTGTCCCGCCTGCAGCTAAGAGCGCGCCGCGAGTCTCGGGCGCGCTCTTAAAGAGACAGTGGGAGCCTAAATTGCAAAAAGGCTCCCATTGGCTCCTGTCATGCCAATCACCCCATACACTTACCTTTTGGGGGTGTGGAAGTGACAGGAGCCAATCACATTAGTTTGAAGGCTACTTATACTTACCCTTTTCCCTTAGTTCCTTGCCCTATCGTGGTTTCTGCTACAGTTCCCTTTAGTGCTTGTTGTGTTCAGTTGTGTTTCTCCGTATTTGACCTTGGCTTTGTATTCTGACTTCGTTTTCGCTTTATCCTTGTCTGTTCTGTTTGCCGGCTTGCTGATTCCTGTGTACCAGACCCCGGCTAGTTCTCGTTTACGCTGTCTCTTTGTTCCTTGACCTCGGATCGTTCCTGACTCTGTACTTCTCCTATTACGTCGAGTCCGGCCACTCTAAGGTCCGGTAGACGTATCTCTCCTCTGTGCTGTCTTCTGTTTGGCTGGATCCTGCGTGTAGGGGTATATTCTCGTTACAGAGTGACACTCTAGCCTGCTAAATTGTATCTGGCAGCTGTCAGAGATTTCATTTTTTGCTGGTTTACACTTAGCCACTTTGTATTCATTGCTTTATGTGTTTTCTCGTTTTTTATTTTTTTGTTTCTAATAAATAGGCACTATATGTGTTGCCGTATTTTTAAGCCAAAAAGAGTGTGTTTTCATGTTTTGTCTGGCTAATTAGAGTTGTGGCTGAGATTCTAGTTAACATGCTCATTGCTGAAGCGGTGGACATTATTATATTTATACTTATCTAGTGATTTATTATTGGAGCGCTCACACTATCTTATTGTATAACTTTTTTTTAAAAGCAAAACATGCCCTATTGGGAATAATTCTTTAGGTCCGCAGCCAAAGCTAAAATAACTAATACAATAAAGATTGAAATCCAGCGCCATTCCAAAGCTCCCGTAGTTGCTCAGCACGCCTCCGTCTGATGTCACAGCAGCCATTATTAGGTCCAATCAAAAGCTTCTCCGAGAGCTTCTCCGGTTCAGAGCGCATGCACACTCTCTGAGACGGCGTGGGGGGGGGGGTGAGGAAGAGAGGAAACTTAAAAAACATTAATCATCAAGTACAGGGAGGCAGGAGGGCTACAGTTGAGGATGGATATATACAAGCTTTCCCTTGTATGCTCTGCCTGCAAGGGGAGAAGCAGAGAATGCTGTCGCCAGAGTACAGAACGCACTGACGATAGAAGTAAATTTTTGCACAGAATTGACATTTGGAAGTCCGGAACAGAGTTCCACTAACAGAGTGTGACTAACCCCCGGCACAAATATCTCTGGATGTACAGTGTTTTTTTTTTATTCTTTATTTTTCCGTGCATAAGTTTAAACAAAACAATCATTCATGTCGTGCCACAACGGCAGAAACATGTTTGGAGGAAACAGCGCTTAACAGTTGTGGCAAAGAAATTAAATGCACATTTTTTATTTTTTTTACTAAACGGTTATTTTGTCAGAGTAGGCTTGAATAAAATAAAGCAGAACTAAGTAAAACAAAGATGCTAAATGTTTAACATTGCTAGGTCGCTTATTCTAGAGTAGGTATAATGTGAACACACTTTAAAGCAGTATCTTGTTACAAAATAATGCCTAGAGACGTTATGCTGTGAGTGTTTAGGCTAGGAGGCCTCGCTTTGTGGATTATAGTGCTAAAGCTTGCTTACACCATAAAGTAACATTACTATTCTCCCTAGGTATGATTGCCTTGTGGTACAACAGTTTATCACCAGGCATTAAACCACTGGGGACAAGTCCAGTCATAAATATCACCTTGATCACCATTAAATGCCGGCCTGGATGTATAGATTGCACAGGATGTGCCTGAGGCTTCTGAGTCTGAGTGTCTCGTTATTATGTAATTTTGTTCTAACTGTATTTTGATATTTATATATAGATATCAAAATACACTTAGAACGAATTAATATAAATATCTATATATGTATATATCACTATATATATATGCACCTATATACAAATAAAAATCATTTAAAAAAATTATATATATATATTGGAAGGCATGGCCTGAAGTTGTGGGAGGGGCTATAGACCTTCAAAAGGGACTCCCCCCTTTCCCTGCTTACCTTTGTGGGTCAGACGAATAGCACTTCTAGGTCATACAAGACGCCATTTTGATTTCACCTTTACTCCATGAGGTCTCCTACTCCAAGCTGTGTCCAGGAATCCTGCTGCAGGGCTTTCCGTTAATCCAGTGGCTTTCTTTCCGGTCAGCATCACATTTGGTGTCTCAGGGACTCTCAAACCGTAAGTTGACCCACCTGTCGCGCCAGCATTAGTTCCCACGGCGTTCAGCACAGCACGGGTCCTCACTTTACGGTTTCCTTTCGTTTTGCACGGTTATTTCATTACCTAATACTCACCTAGCTGTTCATGTAAAATCTGTTGGGTTAAAATCATCTGTGCGGTTAAAACTACAAACGAAATACAATTTTTCGCCTACACATTGTCACCCACCGGTCTTTGTGTGTACTACAGGCTTCTCAGACATTATTGCATTTCATGTGCAAACCAACTAACTACTGCATTTTCACCTACACACTGACCCCTACCGGTCATTCAGTGTACTCAGGGCCGGTGCAAGGATTTTTGACTACACAGGCGAAGATGCATTTTGCCACCCCTCCCCCCCCCCCAAAAAAAATGAATGTTCACCTGTGTGTCATGTAACCCCCCTTTTAAATTTCTTATCCCCTTCAGTGTTTTATATCCTATCATTTGAATATCTTACTCCCTTTTTTTGCTTTGTGTGTCTTACACCCGCTTTGCTGTTTTTTATCGCCTCGTGTTTTTCTTACAACCATTTGTGTATTTTTTTAACTTACTCCAGCCCCTTTGTCTGTCTCTTTCTTCTCCCCAGCTCCTCCTGTAACTTTTATTGTCCCCTGTCCCTCACTCCTGTAACTTTTTTGTCCCATTTCCCCCACTCCTGTAACTTTTTTGTCCCATTTCCCCCACTCCTGTAACTTTTATTGTCCCCTGTCCCCCACTCCTGTAACTTTGATTGTCCCATTTCCCCCACTCCTGTAACTTTTATTGTCCCCTGTCCCCCCTCCTGTAACTTTTATTGTCCCCTGTCCCCACTCCTGTAACTTTTATTGTCCCCTGTCCCCCACTCCTGTAACTTTTATTGTCCCCTGTCCCCCACTCCTGTTACTTTTATTGTCCCCTGTCCCCCACTCCTGTAACTTTTATTGTCCCCTGTCCCCCACTCCTGTAACTTTTATTGTCCCCTGTCCCCCACTCCTGTAACTTTTATTGTCACCCACTCCCCTCTTACCTTTCATTGTGCCCCCTTTACTTCTTCACTCTCCATGTTGAGCGGGCGGTACGTGGTGGAGGATCCTGTTTCCTGTCCCGATCTGACAAGAAGCAGTTTGTTGCATCTCCTGTCAGACCGGGTAAACCGCGGCCAGCCCACTCGGCAACTCTACATGCAATGACCGGCAGGAAGGGAGCACTATGCAGGGTGCTCTCCTCCTGCCGGTCACACGAGGATTGCACCCCCTGGGCCGGTGCGCCCTAAGGCGGCCGCTTGTGCTGCCTTATGGTAGCGCCGGCCCTGAGTGTAATACAGGCTTCTCAGACATTATTGCATTTCATGTACAAACCAACTAACTACTGCATTTTTGCCTACACACTGACCCCTATCGGTCATTTCGGTGTACTACAGGCTTCTTGGATGTTGTTTGAATTTTCATGTACAAACCAATAAACCACTGCATTTTCACCTACACACTGACCCCTGCCAGTCATTTCGGTGTACTACAGGCTTCTCAGACATTATTGCATTTCATGTACAAACCAACGAACCACTGCATTTTCGCCTACACACTGACCCCTACCATTCATTCGGTGTACTACAGGCTTCTCAGACATTATTGCATTTCATGTACAAACCAACGAACCAACGAATTTTCACCTACACACTAACCTCTACCGGTCATTCAGTGTACTACAGGCTTCTCAGATATTATTGCATTTCATGTACAAACCAACGAACCACGGCATTTGCGCCTACACACTGACAACTACCGGTCATTCGGTGCACTACAGGCTTCTCAGATATTCTTGCATTTCATGTACAAACCAACGAACCACTGCATTTTTGCCTACATGCTGCCCCCTACTGGTCAATCGGTGTACTACAGGCTTCTCAGACTTTATTTCACTTCATAAGCAAACAAACTAACTACAGCATTTTCGCTTTTATACTGACTCCTACGGAATATTTGCATGGTTGCACGCTTAAAATATAAGTCCTTCCAATTATGTACTTTCACACATTAGGTTATTCAGCTGCCAGTGATGGTTCACTACACTCATGTTTCCGGGTACAGTTGTATTCCATATCACAGATGATATAACAAGTTAATTTCCTTCAAACAGGGGCATTAACAAGCATACAAAAAACATTGGGACGGAGCACTTTGCTCTATTAAACGTTCATAACACACATATGGGTATACACTTTTAAATGTCTATATTACATTTTCATACATTGTTTTACCCGTCCGGGATACAGGTATTAATAACCCTTACGACCAGTAAGGGTATCTAATCATACTACCAGGTATATACACCTGCTCATGTGGTATTTACATACATTTTCTGTTTTCCCTTGGATATATCCTTAGCGTACTGGCAATTAGGGACTATAGGTTTCCAATAGGTATTCTCCTTTCTTGGCATCTACGCCTATTGTATAGTGGTCCCGCGAGGCCAAAACCCCACCTCAACACTCATAGGAAAACGCCCATCGGGCCACTCGTGAGCTAGCTGCCTCGCATGGTATATAAAGAGGGCTTTCTGGTTACAGTCACTGAGAGGCCAACATCCTGCCATTACGTTGGTGGCCACCAAATTCCCTCACACCATTGCATAGATAGAGCCTCTCAAGCCACTTGGCAATTAGCAGGGCCTCACCTGTCACCAAACAAAGAATTAATTGTTTCGCCATGCGGCTTTAGCTAGCAAGCCTGTACTAGCACACTGTGGGTTCATATAATAATGGCTATCTTCATCTTTCACTTGGAGAGGATGTTGCTAGTCCCACATGACAATTTTGTCCCAACACAGCGGACGATCACGAATTCAGGCTCCAAGCTCTAGCACCTCAGAACTACCAGAGACAAATTGGGTCGTCTTATTCTCTTTGGCAAATCCCAGATTTGCAACAATTTCCATGTTGGCACAAGTAGTTTCAGTGCATGCAGACTGTGGCATATATGCTCCCAATACGTCAGGGCACATGAAAACCATGTGTCCCAATAAATGTATCCTGAACATTACTTCACGTCTGTAAACATTATGCATTTCCAGTACTTTCTAACTCATCACCCTTCCAGACATTTAGTTGATTTCCTAATCTCCGATTTTAAAGGCCTTCCGGACAGGTATTGCCATATACTGTTGGGGAAATCTAGAATGCCCTAACTTGCAGTCATCACAGCAGCATCCAACAGCTGGCAATACACTCATGGCCCAAGAATGGCAGAAAGATTTCTACCTGGGCCTCTCCGATCTACACCATTTACAGTGTGGCGCAATCCCATTGGAATTGTCACAGGGAATCTTCCCTCACACCAAGCCACGGCAGACCTAACTACACGTAATGGTAAACTACTGTGGCAGCTGACGTGACAACCTCGCCAACATAGCCGGGCTCTGACTAAACTGGCCTTGTCCACCAGCACTCAACACGCTTGCTACAGGATTTCCACTTATACAATACGTTTCATGTCGGACCATGACTTAGATAGCTGGTTTGAGGTTTCACCATTTATGGCATTCACTTCTTTTTGCCAACTTAAGTTAAAAGTTCTCGCACAACACGGTTAAACTTTATCTCACGGACATTCAACACTATACGTATTTCTCCTTCCCAAACAACAAAGGTTCCTATCCTCCTACCCCATCCATACCTTACTTAGAGACATAGTCAAGCAGACGTTCAGCTACAACTAAATACTGGCCATAGACATACAATGTTCAAACCATATCAGAACCACTCGTGGTTCGCACCTTCCGAACCATGCACCAATGCAGTCATCAAAACTGCTACCTATCTAGCCTTTAACTGCTTTCTCAAGGTATAACTCACTATCAGCTGCAAACATCATAAACAAGAGTGCCTGTTGATCTCTTATTCTTCTAAAACACACAAACCACTATGTCCGGTCCCTTCCTAAAACTAAGACGAGTCAGATGGGTGAACCAGTGCATATAACCTACTACCTTACAAGCAATGCTGGGTGCCCGGTTAAGGTACTGGTTACGTTCTTGGGCACGCCACCATACGCACCACTGAACCATTACTGTCGCTGTACGATACTGTCCTTACCACAGGTAAGTTCATGCACTATATAGCCAAGATATCCCCGCACACGTTAAAGAAACGGGGCCGCTCGGAATCAGAGGGTTATGCGACTTACATACCACAGCCGATACAGGAATTAGGAAGCTTTCATTAAAATGTCTACCTGATGGTTAACAAATGCACTATGATCCTGTATAATGTTTTGCATTAATATTTCTCTTTTTACCGGCCTACAGCATACGTCGGTTTCGGCACACCTCAACCGATTATTCCTAAAACTACATCGCTACAACCATCTTATTCTAGATCATATGAGAATGCCCTGAACACAAATTGCGGAGTCTTATTTAGTAGCCACTTAGTCACAAACACTGGCAAAAATTAGGGTTCAAATTAGTTTTTTGCATTTTTCACACACACAAACAAATATGAATGCTAACTTTGGCCAGTGTTTGTGACTAACTGGCTACTAAAAACAGACTGGACATAACCCATTTGTAATACCTTGGATTGTCTACTTTTGTAAATGGCAAGCTATCATGGGGTTAATTATCATTCATGTGTTACCATACAGTCTCAAAGGCAACATAACCTGTTGGGGAAATCAAACCAAGCGTTTGATGATATCCTGAGTATCTGCCCCTGTCCAGATTAAAAGGTTGTACAGCGTGCACGCTTCCCGAGTAATTCACACCGGACACAAGATTCTGGTTAATGAATCAACTGAGGAATGTTTATTTTCGGGGGTTGAACCCCCTTATTAAGCACTAACGCATAATTATAGATAACAGAAAAGGAATACATCAATAATTGGTTAAGTGTTAAGTGGTTTTAGTCAAAGCACGTCCTACTGATCATAACGTCACGCAGTGGGACTAGTGTCATAAAGTTCTCCCCCAGATTCCAGCGCCATCTTGTACACTGTCGACGGGAGGGGTAGCTTATAGCGGCCATTTTGAGTAGTCATTATTATAATGTGAGTTTGTTTAGTTAAATGGAGGAAATAGGCATTTTACTAAATCGTCTATTGTGTCCTTAACAGTCCCCCCTTAAAATGACTATTTACGACAGCTAATAACTGACCCTATACTGTCCCTAGAGAAAAATAACAGTAACAATAACAGGCTAGTCCATCATATCTCCCACATCAGACTTTTACCCGTACAGACAGACGCTATCCCTATATTGTTCCTATAGGGAGGTAATCGTATATTTAGTACGATGGGATCGTAGAGGTGTGTATGGCATATCACAGGCTTCATCGTCGATATCTCGATGGAGCAGAGTTGGGGTGATGTGATTGATGGTCTGACCTACTGTCTTTTGTAGATATTTCTGCACACACGGAAGCACACAGCAGACAAAGATGGCGAGTAACAACAACACTGCCAAGACTGCCATTCCCACTTGAAGAAGAGTCTTCTGCCAACCATTCAGCCATCCAAACCAATTATCCCATGAATTATTAACCCCTGAGTTACGTTTTAATTCTTCTGAGAGATTTTCTAATTTCTCTATAGCCATGGTTACCTTACCATTTGGGCCAGTATTGTCTGGTATGAAGGTGCAACAGGTCATGGTATCAGGAAGAATCTTACAGACCCCCCCCCCCCTTTTTCAGCTAATATCATATCCAAGGCTATTCTGTTTTGAAAGGTAATTTGAGAGGTAGCCTGTAATTGTTCTGCCAAACCCTGGAGGGCATCTCTGGTGTAATTAACAAAACGCTGTTGATTATAATAAATGTAGTTTATCCAATTCAGATTTTTGTTGGCGGTGACTATCGTACGTATAGATTAAAACCCTGCTGCTACTTCGTCTCTTGCTTTTAAATTCATTGGGAACCCCCTTGGCACTCCCACGGCATCAATATAAATGTGAGGGTCGAAACTGCCTTTTACGGGAGTGTCACGCTTTACCCTGGGGTGTATCAGTGAGGTGTTTGAGAAGCCTTGGTGATTATCTGATATTATATGAATTGGCATAATAACTTTGGCTAAGGTACACTCTCCCCACCAGGGGCTTAACAATCTGGATACACCATGACTCCATCAGGTGGTTTGGTATCCCTCTGGATTAGTGGATATGCTCTCTTCCATGACTCACACATGGATGAACCATTATTTGACTGTATGTAGAGGCTTAGGAAACAGTTTTCTACCTCTGGAGGTAGATTTAAGTGCACAGTACCAAGGTTGGGCCTAGCACCCTCACAGACATAACAGTTTTTTATTATGAGAATTTCCATTATACCTCATCCTTTCAAGCCAAACCAGTCTCTACTGCCATAGTGTCTTCAAAAGTGGGGTTAGCTATTGCAACCATGTCTTTAAGAGTCTTAATATGTGGTATAAGAGGATTGACAGTCATGTGTTCTGTGTCTACCCATTCAGGTGAGTTATAAATGTTTTGTAAATAAAAAGTGCCTAATGTATTATATGAACCACCCCCCTTCCAATACATTCCCATAACATATATTCCCCAGCATCCCCAGGACTAGGATGTTCAATATTCAGGGTTAATTTTATAGGGGTTGACCCTGTCGGCTTACGTATAGTCATTCTGTCCAAGAGTGATTTCCCAGTTACGTCCAGTTTTTGTAAGGCACTCTGTGGTCTATAACCCCATGGTCGACCTGTATTCCAACCCACCGCTCTCTTATATTGTAACATTAATATTTGCAATGTTCATCCCTTGAGGGTTATTATACCGGTTAATCCTTCTCGCTGCTATTTGATACAAAATACAATGAAAGATACATTTGTTTCATGTATTAGAGTTATGCCCTCCAAAACAACTTGAAATTTAATTTGGTTTGTTCAATGAAAAAAAGAGTTAGACAAGCTGGAATCTTTGAGGCAATAAGCATTGAATAGTGATGTCGCGAACACAAATTTTTCGGTTCGCGAACGGCGAACAGGAACTTGCGCAAACGTTCGCGAATCGGCGAACCAGGCGAACCGCCATTGACTTCAATGGGCAGGTGAATTTTAAAACCCACAGGGACTCTTTCTGGCCACAAAAGTGATGGAAAAGTTGTTTCAAGGGGACTAACACCTGGACTGTGGCATGCCGGAGGGGGATCCATGGCAAAACTCCCATGGAAAATTACACAGTTGATGCAGAGTCTGGTTTTAATCCATAAAGGGCAGAAATCACCTAACATTCCTAAATCACAATGGATATGGATTGACACCTGACATATTGACACCTCGACATATGGATTGACACCTGTCCTCAGAGACCCTGATACACACTGACACAGAGCAGAATAGGGACTGTTCCCCCTACATAGGGTCACTTGGCAGATATGGATTGACACCTATCCTAAGGATCCCTGATACACACTGACACAGAGCAGAATAGAGACTGTTCCCCCTACATAGGGTCACTTGGCAGATATGGATTGACACCTATCCTAAGGATTCCTGAAACACACTGACACAGAGCAGAATAGAGACTGTTCCCCCTACATAAGGTCACTTGGCAGATATGGCATGGTCGTGGGAGGAGGAGGATGACTTTCACCTCTTCCCCTGTTAGATTCCCGTTGTGCTGTGACATCACCCTTATACGCTGTGTAAAGCATACTTTTTAATTTATTTTGCAAATGCTGCATCCTTTCCGACTTGTAATTCGGTAACATTTCCGCCACTGTCTGCTTATACCGGGGGTCTAGTAGCGTGGACACCCAGTACAGGTCGTTCTCCTTCAGCCTTTTTATACGAGGGTCCCTCAACAGTCACGACCGCATGAAAGACCCCATTTGCACAAGGTTGGATGCCGAGCTACTCATTTCCAGTTCCTCCTCCTCACACAGAGCAGAATAGGGACTGTTCCCCCTACATAAGGTCACTTGGCAGATATGGATTAACACCTGTCCTCAGAAACCATGATACACACTGACACAGAGCAGAATAGATCCAGCACTCTTCACAGGGCACACTCCAGGAAGAAAACAAATGGTATGATATCGCTGATGGTGCCTTCGGTGCGACTGACTAGGTTTGTCACCTCCTCAAAAGGACGCATGAGCCTACAGGCATTGCGCATGAACGTCCAGTAACGTGGCAAAAAAAAATCCCAGCTCCCCAGAGGCTGTCCTAGCACCCCAGTCATACAAATATTCATTAACAGCTTTTTCTTGTTGGAGCAGGCGGTCGAACATTAGGAGTGTTGAATTCCAACGTTTCGGGCTGTCGCAAATCAAGCGCCTCACTGGCATGTTGTTTCACCGCTGGATATCAGCAAAGTGCGCCATGGCCGTGTAGGAATGCCTGAAATGGCCACACACCTTCCTGGCCTGCTTCAGGATGTCCTGTAAGCCTGTGTACTTATGCACAAAGTGTTGTACGATCAGATTACACACATGTGCCATGCACGGCACATGTGTCAACTTGCCCAACTTCAATGCCGCCAACAAATTTTTTCCAATGTCACAAACCACTTTGCCGATATCCAGTTGCTGCGGAGTCAGCCACTTTTCCACCTGTGCGTTCAGGGCGGACAGGAGTGCTTGTCCGGTGTGACTCTCTGCTTTCAAGCAAGTCAAACCCAAGACGGCGTGACACTGCCGTATCCGGGATGTGGAATAGTACCTGGGGAGCTTGGGGGGTGCCGTTGATGTGGAGTAAGATGCAGCAGCAGAAGAGGACTCAGCCGAGGAGGTTATGGAAGAGGATAGAGTAGGAGGAGTAGAGGAGGTGGCAGCAGGCCTGCCTGCAAGTCGTGGCGGTGTCACCAACTCCTCTGCAGAGCCACGCATTCCATGCTTGGCAGCCGTCAGCAGGTTTACCCAATGCGCAGTGTAGGTGATATACCTGCCCTGACCATGCTTTGCAGACCAGGTATCAGTGGTCAGATGGACCCTTGCCCCAACACTGTGTGCCAGACATGCCATTACTTCCTTTTGCACAATCGAGTACAGGTGGGGGATTGCCTTTTGTGAAAAGAAATTTCGTCCGGGTACCTTCCACTGCGGTGTCCCAATAGCTACAAATTTTTTGAACGCCTCAGACTCCACCAGCTTGTATGGTAAAAGCTGGCGGGCTAATAGTTTGGACAAGCCAGCTGTCAGACGCTGGGCAAGGGGGTGACTTTCTGACATTGGCTTCTTACGCTCAAACATGTCCTTGACAGACACCTGACTGTGGGCAGATGAGCGGGAACTGCTCAAGGCGGGAGACGGAGTGGCGGATGGTTGAGAGGGGGCAAGGAGGACAGCAGTGGTTGACGTGGCTGAAGATGCTGAACCAGGAGGAGGATGGCGGCTTTGAGTTTGCGTGCTGCTTGTACTCATGTGTTGATCCCATAGGCGTTTGTGATGTGCGATCATGTGCCTACGCAAAGCAGTTGTACCTAGGTGGGTGTTGGACTTTCTACGACTCAGTTTCTTTTGGCACAGGTTGCAAATGGCATCGCTGTTGTCAGAGGCAGACACACAAAAAAAATGCCACACTGCTGAGCTCTGCAATGACGGCATTCTGGTGGTGGACACAGCATGCGTTGATTGGTGTGCTGTCGGGCTGACCCCGGGTGCCGATGCATGCTGTCTGACTGTGCCACTAGCTCCTTGTGACGACCTCCCCCTGCTTCCAACTCGTCTCCTCCTCCTCCTCTCTGTCTCCCCATCTGAACTTTCGTCCTGTTCTTCTTCTTGCTGAGCGGGCACCCACGTGACATCCATGGACGCATCGTCATCATCAACCGCTTCACTTGTATCTGACAACTCAGCAAAGGAAGCAGCAGCGGGTACAGCATCATCATCATCATCATCACACCGTATGTCCATGTGTGTAATGCTGCCTGCCTGAGACATATCCCTGTTATCTACATCCTCTGGCAATAATGGTTGCGCATCACTCATTTCTTCAAACGGATGTGTGAATAACTCCTCTGACATACCAAGCGAAGCGGCTGTGGTGCTAGTTTTGGTGGTGGTGGCAGGCGGGTGAGTGGTATCTTGAGAGGTGCCCAAAGCTAAGCTGGAGGAGGATGGTGCGTCAAGGTTCCGAGCGGAAGCTGTAGAAGATTGGGTGTCCTGTGTTAGCCAGTCAACTATGTCCTCAGAACTTTTCAAGTTCAGGGTACGTGGCCTCTGAAAACTGGGCATTATTCTAGGGCCAAAGGGAATCACAGCACCACGATGGCCCCTGCGGGGTGGCCTGCCTCTGTCTGTCATTTTTTGGGGGGATTAGTGGTACTATGCGTGCAAGCTACTGTGAGACCAGATATGAGTGGCACTGTGCAGTGGCAGAGGTTGGCAGAGTACACGCTGTAGGCCTGACACACCCGCTTGAAGACAACTAACTGCTATTCAATCTATAACAGTGAAAAAAGTTTTTTCTTTGTAAATGCACGCTATAGTCACACCAGATATGAGTGGCAAAGTGCACTTGCTGAGGTTGGCAGAGTACACGCTGAAGGCCTGACACCCAGACGCTTGCAGACAACTAACTGCTATTAGCTTACAGTGAAAAACTTATATTGTTTTTAAAGGCACGCTATAGACACGCTATAGTCACACCAGATATGAGTGGCAAAGTGCACTTGCTGAGGTTGGAAGAGTACACGCTGAAGGCCTGACACCCGCTTGAAGACAACTAACTGCTATTCAATCTATAACAGTGAAAAAAGTTTTTTGTTTTTAAATGTCAAGCTTAAGCTATTGTGACACCAGATATGAGTGGTGGCACTGGGCAAGTGGGCACAGTATCCACTGTGAGCCTGACACAGAAGCTGGCAGGCAGACAGGCAACTGCAATTAGATTACACAGGAAAAAAAAGCAGACTGATGTTTTAGCCCTAAAAAGGGCTTTTTGGGGTGCTGTTCTTACAACAGAGATCAGATGAGTCCTTCAGGACTGTAGTGGACACTGAATACCCTAGCCTAGCTATCAATTTCCCTATCTAATGAGCAGCAGCTACACTTTCCCTCCTCTATCTAAGAATGCAGCTTCAGAATGAATCTAAAATTGATGCTGTACAGGAGGTGGGAGGGTCTGGAAGGGGGGTCTGCTGTTAATTTGCTGGAATGTGTCTGCTGACCGTGAGGCACAGGGTCAAAGTTTGCTCAATGATGACGAATAGGGGGCGGATCGAACCGCGCATATGTTCGCCCGTTGTGGCGAACGCGAACACACTATGTTCGCCAGGAACTATTCGCCAGCGAACAGTTCGGTAAATCACTAGCATTGAATACATCAAGGTTTCCAGGTAAGAGATTAGGAGTGTCCGCAAGAATAATCGAGCATCGATAGCAGCGAGAAGGATTAACCGGTATAATAACCCTCATTGTAAATATTAATGTTACAATATAAGAGTGCCTAAATTAAAGGTAGAAGTGTATAAAGCATTTGGTATAAAGGTTTAAAGGTTTATTATATTTTTAACAAAATGCACTTTAATGTACTTGTTGTGGACAAAAATATTAACCCAATTTATGTTAGTAAATTGAATGTAAGGAAGCCCAGAAACAACCCACTAACTAAGCTCTTGCGGGTGGGTTCTGACATACTTTCACGCTTTGTTGTTTCTTCCACTTGTCCAATTAACCTTTTAGGTGCTGATGTTCTGTCCCGTCTCCAAGCTTCTATCTAGATAGGGTCTGGATAGGGTCCCAGCTACACTCTGGTCCACGGGCCCTGATGACATTGGACGCCTACGAGTCCCACCTGTGGTAGTTACACTAATAAAGGGAGCTACTCCACCACGAAGACCACAGTACCCCTTGAAGCCTGCACAGGCCCTTGCCATCTCAAAACAAGTTGACAGTCTTTTGGCAAAAGGTGCTCTGGTCAAGTGCGTGTCACAGTGTAACACCCTTCTATTTCCAGTAAAGAAGAAAACTGAAAAAGGACAACCTGACCAGTACCGTATGGTCCAAGACCTCCGTGCTATTAATGAAGTCACAAACCGAGATACTGCTGTTGTCCCTAATCCACATACACTGTTGTCACAAGTTCCTCCAACAGCTAGATTCTTCACAGTGGTTGATCTTGCAAATGCCTTTTTCAGCGTGCCCTTGGATCCCTCTTGACAATACCTGTTTGCCTTCACACACGATCGTCAACAGTATACTTGGACTGTAATGCCTCAAGGGGCACAGAATTCTCCTACTCAATTCGCCAAAGCTATGTCAGCTGTCCTAGAACCTTGGCAGAAGTCTCACCCAGACGTGGTCCTGCTCCAGTATGTTGATGATTTACTTCTCTGTGCAGATGATATTTCAACTGCTGAACGAAACTCCGAAGATTTAATTTGCTTCCTCGCTGAAGAAGGTTGTAAAGCCTCCAAAACGAAACTACAGCGGTGCCGGCCCTCTGTGGTCTTCTTGGGACATTGCCTTTTCCATGGCACCCGACATCTAACCAGGAACAGAGTACTTGCTATTACAAACCTGACCCCTCCATCTACCCACCAGGCTCTTCATGCCTTCTTGGGCCCCATCACATACTGCAGGTCTTGGATCCCCGAGGCTTCTCAACTCATGCAACATCTCTATGATGCCTCGAAGACTGAACCATTTTCATTGTCTCCTACAGCTAACACCTCTTACCTTGTCCTTCAAATGGCAATCTCCTCTGCCCCTGCCTTGGGCTTACCCAACTATCAGCTACCGTTCCAACTATTCATTTCCGAGAAGATGGGTTATGCTTCAGGGGTCTTTACTCAATAACACGGTTCCCGTCAACGCCCCATTGGTTACTTCTCATGCATGCTAGACCCCGTAGCCAGGGGTGGCCCTTCCTGTTTGCGTGCTGTGTTTGCTGCCAGTGCCCTACTGGACAAAACTAATGACTTTGTTCTTGGACATAAACTAACAGTCCTTGCTCCACATGATATCGCTGCAATCCTGAATCAAGTCCAGCCAAAACATCTCTCATCTCAGAGACATCTCCGCCTTCAAACTTCCCTCCTCTTGCCTGATAATGTCACTTTACAGAAATGTTACTCATTGAACCTGGCCACTCTTCTGCCACTTCCCAAGGGGGGAGTCCCACAATACTGGTACAGTCTGGACATCAATCCTGACGTTCATATGGAATTTCAAGTGACAAAGCCCACAGTTCCACATGATGAACAGCCTGAGAACCACTTACATTGCACCCTGTGGTTCAAAGATACCCCAGGTCCTGACCCATACTATGAAGAAGAACTATTCAGCCTGGTAGAAATACACATCACACTGACAGAATTGTTCTGTGACTCCAAAGGCAACATGGTTCTCTTAGTCTATCTACCTATGGAGGTACCGTATTTATATCACCATTGGGAGGTGGCTGTTCCTCATATCTCTTTCACCAAGTCTCCAGATCTCTCATGGAAGGAACTCGGCCCAATGGCCAAGACATGGAGTATTACAACTCAAGAACAGCTCACATTAACGGGGATCACTAAAAAGACCATAAATTGCAACACAGTCGGTTACCCTCGATATCACACAGAGATATGTGAAGACATCCCTCCTACAGAACAGGACCCGGATGCCCCTCATGATTGCTTTGAACAGATGAAAATGGAAACAACCCATCTCCCAACAGTGCACAAGGCTGCTCTACCTAACCCTGATTACACTCTGTTTGTGGATGGTTCTTTATTTGCAGATGAGCAGGGACAATATCATACCGGGTATGCAGTCACCACAGAAGACCAAATACTCCAAGCATCTGCACTCCCATCATCTAAGTCAGCACAAGAAGCCGAACTAATAGCCCTCACGGTGGCATGCAAAATGTCTGAAGGAAAGCGTGTTAATATTTACACAGACTCAAGGTATGCCCTAGGTGTGGCACATGACTTTGGCTTAATCTGGAAAACCAGGGGGTTCCTTACAGCAACAGGTACCCCTGTGAAACATGGCGCAGCTATCAAAGAATTGATTGATGCCTTACTGCTTCCTGAAGAAGTGGCCATACTGAAGGTAAAGGCCCATGGGAGACTGAATTGAGAAGAAGCACCTGGCAACCATTTAACAGACCAAGCTGCTAAGGACGCAGCACGCCAGTGTTGGGAAGTGGACAGAAGAGTGTCCGTCGAAGAAACTCCTATTAACACTATGCAGACCTTACCCACCGATCTCAAGCTCCTAAGAGAACAACAGGCCGCTGCCACCCCTCAAGAAAAACAACCCTCCAGAATGAAGTATACACAATCAACCTCAAATTCTGTCTACCCAAGAATGTGTACCCAGCTGTCGTCCAGTGGGCCCATGGACCAGCTCATTTATCTAAGCATCTCATGAACTCTTTGATTGATAGATCACCACCTTGGCATTAAATTACTGCCGATCCTGTACTATCTGCGCCAAATGTAATCCCGGGAAAATAATTAAGGCTGCACCAAACCATTTGGCCAAACCACAGTACCCTTTCCAGAGGATCCAAATTGATCATATTCATAATGCTAAAGAGTGGTCGGTATGAATACGCACTGGTCATAGTGGATATGTTTTCAGAATGGCCAGAAGCTTTTCCAGTCGCTAATCTCACTGCCAAGACCATGGCAAAGCACCTACTTACCAAAATCATTTGCAGATATGGAGTTCCTGAAGTGATTGAAAGCGACCGGGGAACTTCCTTCATGGCCTTGCTAACCAAAGAGATCTGGGCAGCACTGGGCGTGACCCTTGCATTCCACACACCCTATCACCCACAGAGTAGTGGTAAGGTAGAACGCATGAATGGCACTCTGAAAGCCAGAATGCTCAAAATGTCCCAAGAAACTAACCTACCCTGGCCAGAGAGTCTTCCCATAGCACTATTCAGTGTAAGGTACACCCCAAGAGGGAGGTTTAGCTTATCCCCCTACGAAATTTTATTTGGAACAGCACCCAGGTTAGGCTATTTTCCTCAGCAACTTCAGATTCAGTCAGATGCAATGGTAGACTATATAACTGCGCTCTCTCATGCTTTGACCAAAATCCATGCACAGGTGTTTTCTTCTATTCAAGATCCAGAGTCAAATACAGGCACTCATAAGCTATTTCCTGGTGACTGGGTTATGGTCAAGAAGTTCCTCAGGAAACACACTCTTGAGCCAAGGTTTACCAAGTTCTATTGATTACGTCTACTTCTGTGAAGTTGGCCGGGAAGAATACCTGGATACACGCCTCGCATTGTAAGAAAGTTCCTGATCCAGAGGAAGCAGATTCTGCTAAACCATGAGCTTCCTGTGCCTATTTTTGCTGCTAGGCCTATTGAAGGCCCAACAAGTTGCTATTACCAAAGACATTCATGTTTACACATTTTGGTATAATTCTTCAAACACACATGTAGCTACTTTTACCATTGATTACTGTGATATTGTCTCTTGTACCTTTCCACAATCACAACACTCAGCAATATACAAAGACATACCGGACAAGAAAGACCCCTACATTTGTGTGACATGTGGTCATTGGGGACACTACTGTAGTACCTGGAAGGCAGTGGATTGGAACACAGGTCGACCATGGGGCTACAGACCACAGAGTGCCTTAGATAGGATTGACAGATATGGGAAACCCTTGTTACACAGAACGACCTTATGTAAGCCAACAGGGTCTACCCCAATGAAACTCACATTAAACATAGAACATCCCAGCCCAGGGGACGCTGGGGAGTACGTAATGGGAATGTATTGGAAGGGGGGTGGCTCATATAACAAGTTGGGGACCTTCTATTTACAAGACATGTTTACATCATCTGAATGGGTAGACTCTACACACATGACCATTAAACCCTTAAAGACATGGTAGCCATTGCTAACCCCACATTTGAAGACACTATGGCTGTGGAGACCGGGTTTTCAGATACCAATCTATGGCTTGAGTGGATGAGGTATAATGCTAATTCACACAATAAAACTAACTTATGTTTGTGGTGGGGCCAGACCCCATCTGGGTACAGTGCCCTCTGGCTTACCTTCAGATGTTGAATCGTGTTTCCTAAGTCTCTATGCGCAGTCAGCAACAAATTCATCAGTGTGTGAATCATGGAAAAAGGTGTACCCAATAACCCAAGGGAATATCAAGCCACCTGATGGAATCACCGTGTACCCAGGTAATTAAACTTGCTATACAATACATGGAACCACAGGTAAATTCGTGGGTAAGTTCCCTCCTGGTTACTGTACCACCTATCGAGAACCTCCCACTGCCCTATTAGTAAATCAAGTTAAATCTGTGGGAGACATTTATTGACTATGTGGTGACATGCAACTCAGACCCAAAATGACTGGCCTGTGGTGGGGAGAATGTACCCTGACCAAAGCTATCATGCCCATACATATAATTTTTGATAACCACCAAGGCCCACCAGATTCACCATACACATACTTTAGGGTAAAAAGGGCAACTTCTGTTCGAGGGAGTTTCGATCCACACATATATATTGATGCCGTCTGAGTGCCAAGGGGGGTACCAAATGAGTTCAAGGCCAGAGATGAGGTGGCGGCGGGATTCGAATCCTTGATCCCACTCATCACTGCTAACAAGAATGTTAACTGGATAAATTATATTTACTATAATCAGCAACACTTTGTCAATTATACTAGAGACGCCCTCCAGGGCTTGGCAGAACAATTACAAACTACCTCCCAAATGACATTCCAGAATCGAATGGCCTTAGACATGATACCAGCTGAAAAAGGGGGCGTGTGTAAAATACTCCCCGATACTATGACATGCTGTACCTTCATCCCGGACAATACAGGCGCCAATGGTAAAGTAACTATGGCCATAGAGAAGTTAGAAAGTCTCTTTGACGAATTAAAAAGGAATTCGGGGGTCCCCAATTCTTGGGACAGATGGAGTGGATGGCAGAGAACTCTCTTCCAAGTAGGTATGGCAGTTCTTACTGTGGTAATTCTCTTTCTCTTCCTGACTTGTTGTGTGTTGCCCTGTGTGCAGAAATACTTGCAGAAGACTGTAGGTCAGACCATTGACCACACCACACCTACATTCCTACATCAAGATTTCGACGATATGGACTGTGACACACCACACACACCTCTTTAGTCCCACCATCTCAAACAGGCAACTACTCCTCTATAGGGATAGTATAGGGACAGCGTCTGTCTCCATGGGCAGGAGTATGACGCAGGAGATGTAGTGCAATAGCCGCTACGGGAAACCCGCGCAGTGAAGCGTTCGAGGCCTGTTTAGACGGATGTGCTGCAGCCAATTAGGGATATCAATAGGGTCAGTTAGTAGTTGTCTTTTTAGTAAATAGTCATTTTAAGGGTGGACTGTTGTGGACAAAAATATTAACCCAATTTATGTTAGTAAAATGCCTATTTACTCAGCATACCTCCAATCAGTATTATTCAATTTATATGTGATTTACTTAAAATGGCCGCTAGGGAGTTTCCCCTAGACATCAACTAACACCCTTACTAACAAGATGGTGTTGGAATCTGGGGGAGACCTCCAAGATACCAGTGACATCACACCCGGTTGGAAGAGCAATAAATCACTTAACCACTTAACACCTAACCAATTATTGATGTATAAATCAATGTTATCTCTGACAAAGCCTATAATGTAATTTTGCTTTATAAGGGGCATGCTGTCCCCCTGAATAAACATTCTTCAAGTTTTTCACTAACCAGAAACCTGTGTCTGGTGTGAATTACTTCAGGAGCCTGCACGCACTATTTCTTTAAATTGGCCGGGGGCAGATACACAAGACAATCGATTGATTGATATCCACATCAGTACTTTTATTGTCTTAAGAATTTTAAGCTTTTTGTTAACTGTCACAAGAACATTGTAATGGTATTGTGCAGTAGTTTTTAACATGACTTTGTATACGAGTTGAAATGTATCGCTAGCAGTATAGACAAGACTGTTTTAGGCTATTGTTTTTTAATAAGTGTATATACCTTTAAGATTTTTGAATCTGCTTGCCCAGTAAAGTATAAAACCGCCAAGCAACGGCCACAGCACCTATCTTGAGAAAGCCCTTGGAAGAAGGGCGAAACGCGTTGATAAGGTGCTAGTGATTGAGCTCTGCTGCATATACTTTTCGACCAGGTTCCAGTAACAAGCCAGATTGATCCTTAGTGTTTCTCCACTTGAAAATCTTCTGACAGCCTGCCTTTGTGCACGAGGCAGAACCGGGCATTCCCTCGGGGACTTCAAGAGAACGAGCAGCTACAAGAGCCATTTTCGTGGTCCTTAGTGATAAGTACCACATTTTAAATTTGTAAGAGTTTTTATTGAGGGGGGGGGGGGAGGATTTTTTGTACTGGGGCAATAAATGTTATAGAGTTACACTATATTTTGTCTCTCTTTGCCTAAAGGAATTTCCAGTACACTATTGGGTCCAGTAGGAATTTGGACTTTCCCCCAAAGGAACCTATATGTGAATTATACAGACTTTGTACATTTTAGGGACATTTATACTGTTTTTATTGATACTGTTTTTTAGATACATTTTTATATGTGTGCACCCTTGATATATTTTAAGGGGATTATCTTCTAAGCGCTGACAATACCAATTAACATCTAAAGTATAGGATTTGGGGAAAAAAATTTGTTGCAGCTGCTAACATTTATTGTGTACCTTGGATACAATTTTCATTATTTTGCTAATCTCTATTTCCAATAAGAACGAGAGGTTGTCCAGTTAGACAGTAAATTAGCAAAGAAGCCGGTTTCTAATCCAGTATATGCGCTCTCTTCTTTATCTTTTCTAGAACTTTTATAAGTGATGATTCATATGAACTGTGTCTATATTGTATTAGCCTATTCTATGTGCCAACTTTTATTAAATGCATTTATCGGAAATAAAACTCAGAAAGTTCCCTAACTTAAGTTGTTGTCAATGTGTGGCTAGTTGCAAATGGTGGTCTATTTTGTAAATATATGTATTTCATTGCAGTTTTTCCCCATGTTCAAATGATACACAACTAATAACATAATGTAATTTGTCTTTCCTAGGTATACCAGTCCTTGCCAAACTTGTAATACACCCAGTTATATGGAGAAAGGTATCCCAGAGCCTAGGAATGAATACATGTCAAAAACTCAAAAAGAAACCAGAAAATCTGAATCGTATTCACATGGACAGCTTGCTCCAACAGAGCAAAAATAGGCTAAAGAGAACTAGTGAAAATGAGCTATGCAATATGAAGAAGAAAAAAATGTCAAAAGTAGAAAAACACACCCAACCAAAAAGTTATAAATGCTACAAAATCGGGCAAAGGTCTAAAAGCAGACAACACATTGAGAAACAGTTTCCATGTACAGATTGCGGCAAAACATTTACTCGTAGGTCATCTTTAATTACACACCACCGAATCCACACGGAAGAGAAACCATATGTTTGCATTGAGTGTGGGAAAGGATTCACTGAAAGTGATGTACCGAACGGTTCGCTGGCATTGAAGTTGGGCAAGTTGACACATGTGCCGTGCATGGCACATGTGTGTAATCTGATCGTACAATGCTTTGTGCAGAAGTACACAGGCTTACAGGACGTCCTGAAGCAGGCCAGGAAGGTGTGTGGCCATTTCAGGCGTTCCTACACGGCCATGGCGCACTTTGCAGATATCCAGCGGCAAAACAACATGCCAGTGAGGAGCTTGATTTGCGACAGCCCGACACGTTGGAATTCAACACTCCTAATGTTCGACCGCCTGCTCCAACAAGAAAAAGACGTTAATGAATATTTGTATGACCGGGGTGCTAGGACAGCCTCTGGGGAGCTGGGAATTTTTTTGCCACGTTACTGGACGCTCATGCGCAATGCCTGTAGGCTCATGCGTCCTTTTGAGGAGGTGACAAACCTAGTCAGTCGCTCCGAAGGCACCATCAGCGACATCATACCATTTGTTTTCTTCCTGGAGCGTGCCCTGCGAAGAGTGCTGGATCAGGCCGTAGATGAGCGTGAAGAGGAAGAGTTGTGGTCACCATCACCACCAGAAACAACCTTATCAGCATCGCTTGCTGGACCTGCGGCAATGCTGGAAGAGGATTGTGAGGAAGAGGAGTCAGAGGAGGAATGTGGCTTTGAGGAGGAGGAGGAGGAAGACCAACCACAACAGGCATCCCAGGGTGCTCGTTGTCACCTATCTGGTACCCGTGGTGTTGTACGTGGCTGGGGGGAAGAACATCCCTTCATTGAGATCACTGAGGAGGAGGAACGGGAAATGAGTAGCTCGGCATCCAACCTTGTGCAAATGGGGTTTTTAATGCTGTCGTGCCTGTTGAGGGACCCTCGTATAAAAAGGCTGAAGGAGAACGACCTGTACTGGGTGTCCACGCTACTAGACCCCCGGTATAAGCAGAAAGTGGCTGAAGTGTTACCAAATTACAACAAGTCAGAAAGGATGCAGCATTTGCAAAATAAATTAAAAAGTATGCTTTACACAGCGTATAAGGGTGATGTCACAGCACAACGGGAATATAACAGGGGAAGAGGTGAAAGTCATCCTCCTCCTCCCACGACCATGCCGGCAAGGACAGGACACTTTACAGACGTGTTGTTGATGGAGGAAATGCAGAGCTTTTTAGGGCCTACGCATCGCCACAGCCCTTTGGGATCCACCCTCAGAGAACGACTCGACCGACAGGTAGCAGACTAACTCGCCTTAACTGCAGATATCGACACTCTGAGGAGTGATGAACCCCTTCACTACTGGGTGTGCAGGCTTGACCTGTGGCCTGAGCTATCCCAATTTGCGATAGAACTTCTGGCCTGCCCCGCTTCAAGTGTCCTGTCAGAAAGGACCTTCAGTGCAGCAGGAGGTATTGTCACTGAGAAGAGAAGTCGCCTAGGTAAAAAAAAAATAGATTACCTCACCTTTATTAAGATGAATGAGGGATGGATCCCGAAGGGACTGACAGTGGGCGATACATTCGACTAAAAAAGGCCTGATGAGATGAGCTGCCTTGGGCTAAAAATGGTACACACGCTGCTGTATGTTAGCTCTGAATGCCGGTTGACTTGCATGACTTATCCGCCACCAACTAGGGTTCAAGCCGCAATGTTTTAGGGCACTTTCTGCCTGGGAAACAAACATCAATGTTTCTGCCCGCTGCTACAGCAGCGGCTGCAACAATACCTAATTTTTCAGGCATGTGTACATGCCTAATTTTTCGGGCCTCTGGTGATGCACTGTGGCTTCAAAAACCAAACCAAAAAAAAGGCACATAACAGGGATTAAACTGATAGGAGTGGTGTGTTAAGTAGTACTATTCCTATCTGGTGGCACATTAGATTGCACGCGCAGTGCCCCAAATTTGAAGTAGGAGGACCGAACAAGCATCTTTTTCCATCTCCCGGTTCCTAAAATCGATTCCATATACACGTCCCCTGATAGGGCGCCAGCTTGTTATTCTCTTGGGTACCAGCTCGTTATTCTCTTTTTCACTTCACTAGGAACACTTTACTGCACTATGGGCACTTAGACCCACTCTTTGTCTTGCACAGTGTTATTCCTAGCCAGTATCTGTGATGGGAAATCAGGCAGTCATCTAAACGTTTAGATTGAGCTTTAGCTTAGAACACCCTTGAAGGTGTTTAAGGAGATTAGGGCTAGTTTAGAGGATTCTTCTTAGACCTCTCTGAGTCTTTATAGCCCTTCTACCTATCCAGCATTTCTGGAAACTAGCTAAGAGAAAGGGTGGTTGTGTGTCTGTGATACATTTAACTTTTTATCACCTTATTGACACTTTTTATGACAGCATCACTCCGGTCTCCATACTCTCTGCCTATACCCATCTATTTAGAGGGAATTTCCTTGCCCCATGCAATATTATATAATAGGTAATAGTATTACCATTATTACACAATTAGCCACTATAGGGGACTGAGTATAGTATCCCTTTGTTATTTATAAATGATACAATAAAGACTTTTGTCCATTACTCAATTTACTTTAACAAAGGGTACTAACCACGGTATTAGGAAGCATTACTCTGCTTTCCCTTTCTCCCTCTATTATACACGTATGCTCACTAGGATTTGTAGGTATCACTTTATTATAGTTGTCTAACCTTTTCCTATGCCAGTTTTAGATCTCCTTCTTGGGAGATTTTTTCTTTTTTCAGTTTATTAGCATACCTGGGTACAAGCCCTCGGTGGGGCTGGCACCACCATCTGGCCACATTTCCTTGTTTCTTCCACTCATACCGCTTTTTCCATCTTTGAAGGGGTTTGGCGAAACAAGGAAATAGTCCTCTACTCGTAACAGGGATTAAACTGATAAGAATAGTACTACTTAACACACCTTATAATAACGCAGAGATAGGCAACGCAGACAGCGGAGTCGGAAGAAGAGGAGTCAGAGGAGGAAGGTGGCTTTGAGGAAGTGGAAGACCAAACACAGCAGGCGTCCCAGGGGACTTGTTGTCACCTTTCGGGGTCCCTTGGTGTTGTACGTGGCTGGGTGGAGGAAGAGACCTTCAATGACATCAGTGAGGACAAGGAACGGGACATGGCTAGCTTGGTATCCAACCTTGTGCAAATGGGGAGTTTGAGGTTGTTCAAATGGACTGTTTGCGGTTGTTTGCGGTGCGTTAAACTGGGAGTTTGGTCTGTCACTGTGAAGCGGGCGTAACCCTTACACTACCTGATCGATACAACATCATACAGTAGGTCCCCCCCCTCATTATTTTTATGGCCCCCACCCACCGCTCACGGGTGGGGGCGGGGGGAAAGACAGTAGGTCCGCCCCCATTGTGATTTATGGCCCCACCCACCGCGCATGGGTGGTGGCCGGGGGGGAGGACAGTAGGTCCCCCCCCCTTATCCTTATTTACTGAATATTCCCCTGTATAACAATGTTTGGCATTTAGTGAATATTCCCTATTCTGCTCTGTGTCAGTGTGTATCATGGTCTCTGAGGACAGGTGTCAATCCATATCTGCCAAGTGACCCTATGTAGGGGGAACAGTCCCTATTCTGCTCTGTGTCAGTGTGTATCAGGGTCTCTGAGTACAGGTGTCAATCCATACCTACCAAGTGACTCTATGTAGAAGGAACAGTCCCTATTCTGCACTGTGTCAGTGTGCATCAGGGTCTCTGAGGACAGGTGTCAATCCATACCTGCCAAGTGACTCTATGTAGAAGGAACAGTCCCTATTCTGCTCTGTGTCAGTGTGTATCAGGGTCTCTGAGGACAGGTGTCAATCCATATGTCAAGGTGTCAATATGTCAGGTGTCAATCCATATCCATTGTGATTTAGGAATGTTAGGTGATTTATGCCCTTTATGGATTAAAACCAGACTCTGCATCAACTGTGTAATTTTCCATGGGAGTTTTGCCATGGATCCCCCTCCGGCATGCCACAGTCCAGGTGTTAGTCCACTTGAAACAACTTTTCCATCACTATTGTGGCCAGAAAGAGTCCCTGTGGGTTTTAAAATGCACCTGCCCATTGAAGTCTATGGCGGTTCGCCCGGTTTCGCCGGTTCGCAATCGTTTGCGTCAGTTCGCGTTCGCCGTTCGCGAACCGAAAATTTTATGTTCGCGACATCACTATTCACTGACAGCTCAAATCTTGTCAAACACCAGCGAACACACACAGGAGAGAGACCATACGCATGCACAGACTGTGGTAAAACCTTCACTGATAGCTCAAACCTTATTGCTCACCAGAGAGCACACACAAGGGAAGCGTCCGTATGTATGCAGTGACTGTGAAAAGAGCTTTACACTTGTTTCAAACCTTGTTACTCACACGAGGGCTCACACTGGGGAGAAAGCTCACATCTAATCACACACCAGAGGGCCCACAGAGGCAAGAGGCCATACTCTTGTTCGGAGTGTGGGAGAAGTTTTACACAAATTTCTAATCTTATTGCCCACCAGAGAGCCCACACAGGGCTACGGCCATACTCGTGCATGGACTGTGGCAAAAGTTATACACAGCGATCCAACCTCATTGAGCATCAGAGGACCCATACTGGGGAGAGGCCTTATATCTGCACCGAATGTGGGAAAAACTTCAGCCAGAATTCAAGTCTTATTAAACACCAAAAAGTACACATGAAAAATGAGTTGAACGAAGATCTTGAAGATTCCACCGAAAAAAATCATCATTGACTGGAGTCCATAAAGTAGTAATGGCCAAGCCGTGAACTGACCAGCTTATATTTTATTGGACAAAACTTTAATACAAGAGAATACTATTTCAGTTTCATTATTTTGAAGTAATTTCTACCTTGTAAGACAAGAAGCACTCTTATTAAATAGCAAAAAGTCAAATAAAATGATGTATATTTTATTACAGCAGTATTTCCTTGTAAAAGCAGATTTCTGTAGTAAATTAAAGCACAATGTGGATTAAAGTAAATTAATATTTTTTGCTGTTAGTAGAAAAAGCTGAACATTTTATATTTCAATGAGATACAGGAGAGAATAGAGTGTACTCTTTAAGATGGAGTATCATTATGTATTGCCCTTCTTTGAGAGATGTCATAAAAACTAAAGCGTACATGTGTGAGTATGTCCCAGAAAGTATCTGTCTTGTGTTATTGGTTTGAAGCTCTCTGCACATTTAAGGAGCTGTGTGGCACAAAATGGCATATCTGCAAAATGTTTTCAGGTGTATAATAATGTCAAGTATGATAGAAACTGCACATACAACTTTAAAACTGTTCCAATGGTTGTGACACATATAAAGCAAAACAAAAATAACGCAGTACAGCAAGATAAATTCATTGCACAATGCTTGAGTTTCAAGCCTTAAAATTACGCCATTTTTGAATGATTTGGTATAATTTGGCTCCAGGGCAATCTGTCTGCCCTACATTGCGATGTCCCTTCAGAATATAAGCTGATTTGATATAACCTTTCGATACTCCACACTTTATCAGACTTTGAGCAGCTTTTAGGGCGCTAGCACTGGGAGCGCGCTCTGGGTGGAAAAAAAATACAAGTTACAAAAATGATGTATATAAACTGGGATCAAAAAGTATTAGTATAGGTAGGATAATTCAAAATGGAAATGAGGAGATAGTTGAAGACATAAATAGCTAGAAATAAACCAATAAAATGGTTGTTCTGCTGAAATCAAAATAAATAGCATTTCTGTGTTAGAAGAAATACATGTTATGTTTTATAAACGTACAACAAGGTGGAGACAGAAAAGAGTAAAGACACACGGTGATAAACGGAGACTCTATAATAATTTATCCCAAATGTGATAGTATGGCATTACCCCATTGTACCAACTTACTAGTGAACGATCCTATAATGCAAATTCCAATGGATTTTGAGTTGTACGATGTTGCATGAGCTCCGAGGTTTCTCCAGCCACGTCCTTCATATACACGGCCATCTTCTCCAACCAGAAAGCTAAATTAATTTGGGAGTATAAAAACAAAAAATATATAAGTATATAACATTATTTGTATTATATAGTAAACTTCACAATTGCCTATTTCTTTGCTAATCTTTTCACTGCCTGAAAACCCATTCTAGGGATGGAATCTTTTCTTGTAGGTCTTCTCCAGCTTTTCAATACACAGTCTCCCATTTTTTCTCCTATCTTCTCACCCAGAGAGACCAGATGAGCCAATCACTGGATCTTTAATTTTGACATCAGAGCTATATAAATATATCTTGGCAGTATGTTGCCTCAATGAACGAATGCACTGGATCAAGAAGCAATACTTTGAAGTCTTCATTTAATTGGTCTGGTTTAGCAAGCAGAAGATAGAGAAAGTTTTGCATTTGAGATCTGTTCTACCGGATGCATTTTAGCGAAGGGGAATGATCGTAACCATTTAAAATAAAGGAAAGGCAAATTCCTGGGGGAAGCTTTCGTGCTCTTGCCCAAGGCTGGGGATGCCCATGCCAATTGTTTTCTTTTATCTATTATATCTTTAAATTCTACCCCCTTGACTTTCAAACTCAGGACATTGTAGTTGCAAAGTTTTCCAGCTACCCAGTTGATTTTTTATGAAGATCTCTCTTTTTAAGCAGCTTACTTGTATCCAATGTCACACCAGCCTCGACTGCTCATGTGATAATTCTGGACATTCCTGGCTTGAGCAGAACATGTAGACTGTGAGGAACAAGATGCCCCCTCAGTGTGGTGGATGATCACATATTCGACTGGAGTAGGTAAACGACTGCTGCATTTGGCAGCCTTTCCTCCCCATGCTGACTTGGACATGATGGTGGGACATCCTGGTTAAAATAGAGAGAAAAGGAGAATTCAGTTCAAGAACCATACCTCTTTTATTTGGTACCAGGGTGGAACTGAAGGTTGGTACTACACGCTGAACTGTAATATGTTTTATCTGTGTATTGCTCAACCCTCTTTGTGCCTCTAAATACACTCACCCTTTGCGAGTCTCTTAATTCTTCCTTTCCTCCTTGTGTGTTGCTTGACCACATTTACCTCCTTGTGTGTCTTTTAACCCACCAATACTTCTTGCTTTTTGCTCCTTTTATAATTGTACACTATTGACGACAGACGACAGTTACAAAGAGATGTTTCTCATAGTGTTTTAGTGTATCTCTTACCTATTTCCTGGTTAACACCCCATTCACAGTGTTTAACTCCCTGTCCTATCTACTAAACTGTGATGTATTTAAAGCACTTACCATGCGTAAGGGCACAGAAGGCCGACAGAAGGATAACGAGGAGTTTCATGTTAAGTTTTCAGATTGCACGTCAGATACCTGGAATCATAATTATTTCAAAGCTCAAAAATCCTTTGTTTTAAATGTTTGCACTACATATGTGTAGTCAAATATGTACCTAAAAAGAAAGATATAAGTGGAGCTCTGTAAATACCTGAACAGATGGATATATCAGCAGTAATAATTTACAAAAATCTGCAAATAATACATAATACAATCATAGTGCAGATGATACTTATAACCAGGGCCGCCATCAGTGGGTGACAACCATGACGGTTGTCACGGGCCCGGCGGCCCTGGGGGGCCCGGACTGCTCTGGCAGTCCCAGGCCCCACTTTCTTTCTCTGCACACATAGATAGCGAATATCTAGAGGGGTCCCAGGCAACACACAGCTTTTTCTGTTCTCTCTTCTAATAACTCTCGCGAGACCCGCGGAGCGTTGCCATGGTAACCGGGTTTCGCGAGAGTTATTAGAAGAGAGAAGAGAAGAGGCTGTGTGTTGCCTGGGACCCCTCTGCGGTAACAGGGAGCCGGGGCCCCCCCACCAGACCACCAGGGATCATGGAATCTCCCCCTTCCCTGGACACAGGTAAGCAGGGAGGGGGGAATAACATTTACATTTAATTTAATAAAAAATTTAAAAATTAATGGGAAAATGCCCCTTCCTCCTCCTCCCCCCCCAGATTGCACATTTACACACACACTGCATACACCAATACAACACACACACACTGCATACACCAATACAACACACACACTGCATACACTAACACAACACACAAACACACTGCATACACTAACACAACACACACACTGCATACACTAACACACACACTCCATACACTAACACAACACACACTGCATACACTAACACACACACTGCATACACTAACACAACACACACACTGCATACACTAACACACACACTGCATACACTAACACAACACACTGCATACACTAACACACACACACTGCATACACTAACACAACACACACACTGCATACACTAACACACACACTGCATACACTAACACAACACACACACTGCATACACTAACACACACACTGCATACACTAACACACACACTGCATACACTAACACAACACACTGCATACACTAACACACACACTGCATACACTAACACAAAACACACACTGCATACACTAACACACACACTGCATACACTAACACAAAACACACACTGCATACACTAACACACACACACTGCATACACTAACACAAAACACACACTGCATACACTAACACACACTGCATACACTAACACAAAACACACACTGCATACACTAACACAAAACACACACTGCATACACTAACACACACTGCATACACTAACACAAAACACACACTGCATACACTAACACAACACACACTGCATATACTAACACAAAACACACACTGCATACACTAACACAACACACACTGCATACACTAATACAATACACACTGCATACACTAATACAATACACACACTGCATACACTAATACAACATACACTCTGCATACACTACACACTAACACACTCACTGCTTCCACTATACTGACACACACTCTGCATTCACTACACTAACACACACTCTGCATCCGCTACACACTAACACACTCTCTGCATTCACTACACATTAACACTCTGCATTCACTACACTAACACACACTCTGCATCCGATACACACTAATACACTCTCTGCATTCACTACACATTAACACACACTCTGCATTCACTACAAATTTACACACAATCTGCATTCACTGCACTAACACACACACTACATTCATTACACTGACACACTCTGCATTCACTACACACTAACACACACTCTGCATTCACTAAACTATGCACACACCCTGCATTCACTACACTAACATACACTCTGCATTAACTGTACACACAGCATCCACTACACAAACATCCTGTATTCACAGTACACAGACTACATCCACCACAAATTGAAACACTCTGCATTCACTATACACAGACACTGCGTCTAATACACACACTACATCCACTACAGACACTGCATCCACTAAACACATTTCATCTAGTACATACAAACACTACATCCACTACACAAACACACACTACATCACTGTACACACATTACATCCACTACTCAAACACACTCTGCGTTCACTATACACACTGCATCCGCTACACAAACACACACTCTGCATTCACTGCACAAACAGTATCTAATACACACAAACACTACATCCATTACACACATGCTAATTCACTTCCACTATACACACCACATTCAGTCCTGCATCATTGTCAGCAGACTAGGTAGGGCAGACCTTGTGCTTTGTCAGGGGCCCCAAAATGTCTGATGGTGGCCCTGCTTATAACAAGAGATAAATGAAAGTGTATGAATTTTCAACTCACAAGTATAGAGCCACACAATCACCTGGCTCTAGTGTGAAATGCCTTGGGATCTTTCAAGGGAGATCCACTGCCCTCTTTAATCTCCTTCTGGTCTTCTCCACATCCAATTAGGTAAATAGGAATGGACAGGATGATTCCAATGGTAAGAGTAAATGAATTTATTAAATAAAGCAAAAATCCAAAATAAAATGATCAATTGATCAAAGTAATCAGTTAAAAATATTACATAAAATCCAAAACGCGTTTCGCCTTTGACTGGCTTCCTCAGTTGGTGTATGAATCGTACAGCGTCTTTCCCTCTTCTTATACAGTCCTGATTGTAAAATTGCCGGCATCTGTGAACCCGGATATGGGCCCTGTGGAACGAACGCCGACTCGGTTGGAACCCACGTCCGTGCGTCAATCTTGTAGTCCTGCTGTATCTTCACGTCCCTATTGGACACACGCAGTCTTAATTGAAGCGCACATCTGTGTGTTAGTCATGTGACTTGGCTAGTACCTCCTTTCCTCGTGGAACGCAACGTATGCGTTTCACCTTCATAGTTCGTTATACAGCATTACATTTGATGCCAAGTCCTTTACTAAAGTACCTCCTTCATCCCTCATTAAAAACAAGGAAGTTAATATAACTAAAATAACATCCTCTAATGAGAGAAATGATATATAATAAAACATAAAACAATAAACTCATATTTTCACATAGGGTAATGCGTATGGTTAAAAAACATCCTTAAATGGGAGGCTTACCATATCATTGAACAAAAGGTCACAATCTTATATTTTCACAAAGATATTAAACTTTTTAAAGCATACAAATTGTTTAAAGTGCTCTAAGTGCATTTCATGAATGATTGTGCCAATCTCTTCCTTATTAATGCAAATGTGCAATTTTCACTTCCCCAAATGGTGCTTTTATAAAAAAAAAAATAAAAAAAAAATATGAGTTTATTGTTTTATGTTTTATTATATATTATTTCTCCCTTGGATCTCCCTTGAAAGATCCCAAGGCATTTCACACTAGAGCCAGGTGATTGTGTGGCTCTATACTTGTGAGTTGAAAATCCATACACTTTCATTTATCTCTTGTTAGAAGTATCATCTGCACTATTGTATTATGTATTATTTGCAGATTTTTGTAAATTATTACTGCTGATATATCCATCTGTTCAGGTATTTACAGAGCTCCACTTATATCTTTCTTTTTGTGATATTTACTTACATTGTAAGGGTTAAGGGGATCCTTCACCTAAGTGTTGAGCCTAGTTGATTTTATTGTATATGTGTGCACAATTTTTTTTACATACAAATATGTACCTAGACTACTTCTTTCATAACCCATTTAGGCAAAAAAAAAAAACAGCAGGAAGAAGTATTAGGAGATGTGGACCTTGGAAAGAGTTTAGATTTTAGTAGAGGGTACAGCGCAGTGTGTGAGTACTCTGCAGATTTCACAATGCAGTACCCCTCCCTGGTCCAAGCTAAGTAAGAGGAGGGGTAAATAAACAGATTTTTTTAAATGTTCCCAATGCACAGAACAGCCTCTGAAACTCACAACAGCTACTATTACCCCCAACACACACTTCAACCCTTGTCATTCCCAAAACACAATACAGTCCTATCCCCGACCAACACTCACGCACCTGTTCCTATTACACCTTACACACACACTAAAGCCCCTATTCAACATGCACATTTATACTACAACCTCTATTCTCCCACAAATATGCAATCCAGTCTAACCTCCCCCCATCACACAATACAGCCCTTATTTCCACATAAACTCTACAGCCCCTTTCCCTAAAACAAAACTCTACAGACAACCCCAAACATACCACATAACCTACAGTCCCCATCCAACCCATAACCACAACCCTATCCCTCCCAAACACACCCTAGTGCCCCTATCTATCAACACACACTATATTCCTCAAATAAAATCCTTACAGACCTTATCTTCCCACATGTCCTAGAGCTCCGATCCCCCAAATATACCCTAGGGCCCTTATCTATCCAAATAACACCATAAGGCAAGTATCTCCTCCAACCCCTACAGTCCCCATCACCTTAAACACACACGATAGCAGCAATCCACATACAGCCACTTGTAAGAGGAGCAGGTTAGACTGGTGTCGGGCTTGAGGACCAGAGATGTCCTGCTATACCATTCGTCCCTGTCCACAAGGGCTCTGAGAGGCAACCTCCAGGGGTTTTTACTTCTTCCACAACCCTCAGCCAGTTCTCCGATCAGATAGCTCTTTTATATCTCTCTCTCTCAAACACCACACAAAACTTAGTGAAGTGAAGAACAAAGTGTATTTTATTGATGTTTATATAGGGAAACCCAAGGGGAAACCCAAGGGGAGGATAAAGCATAACAACCAATAATAGGGACAGGACTTCGGAAAGTAACCAATAACAATGACAGGTTTAATTACATTGCACCCACCCCTGGTGCCAGAGTGTCTGAGCATCACTAACTTAATCAAAGTGACAAGCTGTACTGATTGAATTAAACTTACACACAAAACATCTCCACACTCCAAAAAAACAGAGATTGTAGAATATAACATTTACACACCATTAACCCTTTATATGTCCACTTGTTCTGTTATTGCCACAGCGGGCCCATAGTCTCTGGGTAAGAAGCTAGCACACAAGCTTTTCTGCAAGATTCTCTTACACCACTATTAACATGCGCACACATCCAACACCACAAACAGCCCATGCACAGACACAACCCCACCACAGACTTCCCCCTACCCATTAACCAGTTGAGTTGCTTTGGTAAAAAACACCTTGGGCTTGAGCCCACAAATAATTTGGTGACTCATTCCTAAAGTCACTTTGTGGACTTGTTTTCAACCTATAGTGTATGTATGTAAGCCAATATGTTCCATGTGATCAGATTCACAAATTCATATGAATTATTTTACTATTTTTCTCAACACACATCTTAGCACATGTCTGGAATGAAAACTGGCATCAAAATTTAATAGTAAAATATTATAGCAATATTGCCATAATTACCGAGATATCTTGTTGATCAAAGGATAAAACTGCTTCACACTCTGGCATTATTATTATTATTATTATTATTATTCTTTTCCTATTTTTTGTACAGCCAAATATTGCAGATGTTTTTATACTGTGAAACAAAGTACCTGTCACATATGCATTAACAGAGTCAGATTACCTAGACTCCCTGGTGGACGCTGGCTGTGAGGGGACCCTGCTTGAGCCTGCGGAGGGCCCTGGGCAATCGTAAGCGGATTCTGTGCACTAAACGGGAATTGCACATATTTCGTAAAAAAAAAACAAAAAAAAAAAACAAGCAGAAAATGTTTCCAAGTTTTCCCTACCTTGGAGGTACAGTTACTATTTCTGGCCCAATTCCCTATCTATTCTATTCTAATGTCCCTCTTTCCTTAAAGCTTCACATTATTAGTCAGGCTAAATTTATGCCAGAGCTCCACAGCAATAAATCACGCACTAATGTGTCTTTAAACAACAATAAATGCGATTAGAAATAAGTCTGTGTAAA
This sequence comes from Pelobates fuscus, assembly GCF_036172605.1. Taxonomy (NCBI): domain Eukaryota; kingdom Metazoa; phylum Chordata; class Amphibia; order Anura; family Pelobatidae; genus Pelobates; species Pelobates fuscus. The sequence continues at coordinate 27,058,880 of NC_086325.1, forward strand.
TAAGTTACATTATTCTAATTCTAAATCACTTTCAGTTGTATAAATAGTCATTAGTTAGTCACCAAAAATATCTCAGAACAGCTCGCCCCTGGCCACACCGCTACTCACACCCCAAAAATGAAAAGTGTCCTCTTTGTCCATCTGAAATGTTGCGAGGTATGAAAATAGCTGAGATTTATGCCAGTTTAGCCTAAAATATGAAATCCCCAGGTTAGTTCCCAACAGTTCCCAGTTTAGTGAATGGCCGGCTGGTTCAAAGCAGAAGTTAAATCATTAAAGGACCACTATAGGCACCCAGACCACTTCAGCTTAATGAAGTGGTCTGGGTGCCAGGTCCAGCTAGGGTTAACCCATTTTTTTTATAAACATAGCAGTTTCAGAGAAACTGCTATGTTTATAAATGGGTTAATCCAGCCTCCAAATCCTCTAGTGGCTGTCTCGAGGCGCTTGCGTGATTCTCACTGTGAAAATCACAGTGAGAGCACGCAAGCGTCCATAGGAAAGCATTCATAATGCTTTCCTATGAGATCGGCTGAATGCGCGCGCAGCTCTTGCCGCGCGTGCGCATTCAGCCGAATGGGAGGAGAGGAGGAGGATCGGAGGAGGAGAGCTCCCCGCTCAGCACTGGAGAAAGGTACTTTTTAACCCCTTTCCTCTCTCCAGAGCCCGGTGGGAGGGGGTCCCTGAGGGTGGGGGCACCCTCAGGGCACTATAGTGCCAGGAAAACGAGTATGTTTTCCTGGCACTATTGTGGTCCTTTCAGTCCAGAGATGTCATTCTCTGCTGATCTCCTTGAGACTCACCTTTGCTACTGTAAACTTGATGAAGACAAAAAATCCCATTCCTTGCTGTTTATATATTCTCTGTCTCTGGATGGGAAGAGATTCACACTTTCATTTACTGTTTCCTTCAGGGCATAGCACAGGATAATGTTGAAAGATCTTGAGTAACCTTATTGAGTGTTTCCGTTTTTAATTGCTGTCAATTTGAAGACCTGAGACTGACTCATTACCGCAGCTCGCCAAGTCCTACGCAAGTGACAACCTACAGGCTACCTCGTTCCCTGCATTGCAGTATCAGGTATTGGTAATCTTACTCACTACGACTACGTTTCTCCTTAAGGCCTCACTTTGCCTTCGTATCATTCAGAAAAATTCACATTTGTGGGACCCCAGGGGCTTGTCTCTAATTTTACGGACCAACGTTCAGGTCCCTCAGCTTACCCAAGTTCTTACGTTACGGTATCTCTGATACACACCTACCCATCCGTTCAACATTTTTACACTCATTATACCAGTAGCACGCCTCAGGCCCACTAGCATCTTTTTCCCCCGAGTTTTCCCGGTCCGGGCCCGTTCCTTGCATAAGCAAGAATATATTGTAATCTTCCTGCGCATCGCCCAAAGAAAGAGGACAAACACTCAACCTTAAGTATCTAAGAGACGAGTCCTATCAGGGTAGAGAACTGGCATTGAGGGTTAGGCGCTGTCCTTAGCTATCCTAAGTAAATACTACGGTCCCGCGAGGTTTACACCCCACCTCATACACGGAGGTTTCAGCCCCACGACCAAATCATAGTTAGCCACCTCGCTCACCCTTCTTTAGAGCTACAGTTAGGGCCTCCCATGTCACGGCCACACGTTTTGAATCTCTTACAGTCACCGAGAGGCCGACATCCTACCACCACGTTCTAGTGGCCACAAAATTCCCTCGGGCCAAATCATAGGTAGAGCCTCTCTCCGGCACTTGGCACTAGCAGGGCCTCATCTGTCACTTGGTTCTTAGTAAATTCTTTGCCTCTGCACTAGCAAGCAGGCCAGTTCTCATCCACACCTCTAAGACACTTTACTTATCCAAATCATTATTTCTTTTTCAGAATGTCACAAGTATCCATCCCAATAATCCAAAGGATTCCCTCACCCCTTCTACCCTCAGTTAACTAGGATTCTGGTACATTTCAAAAATATCAGCAGAGCTCAGACACAGGGGTATCCCCTCATTTCCCTCCCCGTCCCCCACCACCACGATCACTACTCCATACGTCTCACCGGCCCACTCTGTTCCAATTTCCATGGAGAAGGTAATTCTCGTTGGAAAGGACGTTAAACTTACATCACTACTTAACTTCACAAGACACCCTACAGTGCAAAGGTTATATTCATGATGACATTTCAGTAGTCCTAATCAGAGAGACCCACGATTTAACAAAGCTTTCCATTCCTCTGTTTATCATTGCCTCTCGCATAGAGACAGCCACTTCCACTTCTCACCACTCCTTCACCCCACGCACTAGTCAGGGAGGTGGCCCGAGGGTCAAGCTGGGCTGACCATTTCATTTCTGGGGAAGGCTCGGGTGCACCATTACTTTAATACTGGGGTAGGCTATTTCACTACATGCAGGGTTTTGCACATCTGCTCCAGAACCCACCTAGTCCACATACGCAGACCATCTGTCACCTAAGATACGCCCAACTAAGGTTAACCCCTTAAGGACACATGACATGTGTGACATGTCACGATTCCCTTTTATTCCAGAAGTTTGGTCCTTAAGGGGTTAAAATTGATATCCTGGAATACTATCTGCATTTACACCCAGGTAGGCATCTGGTAGATGCTGGTGCTGGGTTTCTCACAGGGGTTCACACGGGCCTTATCACCATTCCCACAGGTACACTCGTATGCCCTATCCTATTATTTGCACCCATTGACCCTTTTACGGTGGACCACTTTCTGTCCACAGCAGTCATACGCTGGTTTCACCATCGCCTCTTTCCGGTCTTCACACTTCTCATCTTGGCGTACCATTCCAGACCTCTTCCGCACCGCACTCTACATCCATTCCCAGCATCAAACTCCCTCATTCCCGCTATGGAGTTCTCACTGCACTACGCAAATCAAACATGCCATACAAACTATCACTTCAGCAAGTAGTTTGGCTTGGTTGAGCAAGACTGACTTATCCAACGCCAGACCAAACTACTGGAATAAAAGGGAATCATGACATGTCACACATGTCATGTGTCCTTAAGGGGTTAATCTACTACCTATTCACCCTTCACCATGGCACCTGGCCATGTTCGGGCGCCATCCTGGCCAACCCTTTTGTGGCTGATTCACAGGCTGGCTAGGCTGGCAGCAACCTCTCAGCTCTTTTTAGTCTGCTTTGACATTCCTGGTGTCTACAACACAGTCGTTGACGCTCTTTCACGCTCAGTTTAAGATCTTCTTTCAGGCACTCCCTACGACCCAATACATACTATCCAGGATACCACCTTTCCATGAGATAATCTTGGATAAAGCACACAATTACACCTCGTACAGGTACGCACGCTTCACGTAGTTTCGCGACTACTCTATCACCCACGCCAGGGCTTTGTATATTGTTGATAGTCACAAGTAGAGTTTGCTCGATTTAAGACTTTCGCAGTTAGCCTATTGTACTTTTTGCCTCTTCGTCTAAACCTACAAATTCAAGCATCTTATTTATACCTCCTATGCTGTCACTCCGTTTTACGTAGCTACACACTTTCAGTACTAATCCATTACTTCATGTCTAAACCTTCCATTAAGGTAAGCTACATCATGGCTTCCTTCACTGGTCTCTCTTTTTTGCAAAAGCCCTGCATCAGCAGCTTCGAGCTCTTACACCCCAGTCTACATCACTAAGTGTCGGGGCCACAGGTAATCCTCAGCTCGGTTACATATATGCCTCAATCAGAGTAAAAGCTTTCATTACAGAAGCTGTATAAACTTGCAATAAAGTGTGTTTCTTTGAATCCTCTTTTTACAGACCTACTCGTACGTTGGTTTCGGCACACCTCAACCAACCTTGCTTCCCCTTCTACATTCCATTACGTATTAGATAAATTCCGAGCACAAGTTGGAAGGCTATTTGGCCTGAATTTGTGGGAGGAGTTATGATCCTATTTAAACCCTACCCCCATACTTACCTTTGTCGTGCAAGCTGTTTGTCCCCACCCACCTACACCCATCTATATTAAACAATTCACCTTTGTGGGTCCTCTTTTTACAGGCCTACTCGTATGTTGGTTTCGGCACACCTCAACCAACCTTCTACATTCCATTACGTATTAGATAAATTCCGAGCTGGACTGTCTAATGCCAATTATGTGAATATTTCTATGCACAGACGCTCAAAAGTTGGCTCAGTGCAATTTGCTGACTGTGTTTCGACATAGTAAATTATTTAATTTCATACAATCAACAAACCACTACATGAGTCAGTCTCAGGTCTAAGTAATGATATGTAGAAATGAATGACAAAACATGTACCGTTAAATATAGTAGTAATATGGTGGATTATGATTATGAGATTGTTGTTGACATTTTGTGAGGAATCTTAGACCAGGTATGTCACGAAGTTCAGAACCGACTTTCAGAGGTGGGGGCTGTATGAGGCCGTGGAGGCTGAATGAGGCCTCAAGGGAAAACTTAAAATGGTAAACCTTCTTACCTGTTACCAAAATGTGGGATACTGGATACCTCTTCCTGGAGCTCTGTTTGAAAAAAGTATAAGTAGCAGAAAGGTGGTGTAGGTTTGTGTGATTTGATGTATTAAACGCCGTGAGATCTGGCCCGTTAGAAGTTAGAACCCACTTTGGGAGGTGGGGAGAATGAGGCCGTGGAGGCTGAATGAGGCCTCGAGGGAAAAGAGAACTGGTAAACCTACTTACCTAATACAGTAATACAGGGTACTGGGACAACACTTCTTGAAGACTGTTTGGAGGAAAGTGGAGGTGTATTTTATACGTAAATTATAAAAGAAAGTGGCCAAACTGTGCCTTTAAGAAGATTACCCTGTGAAAAATAGGTGTCCCACAATTATGTGACCATGGACGGGAAATTTGTAAAACAATGTGAGTGCTTGGTATAAGTAAGAGACATAACTAAATATATTAACAGTAGATTAGTAAATTTAAACACTGTAGCCCCTTGCGTTCAGTTAACCGAATGAACAAGAGTACTATAAATAGAAAGAACTCCCGCATTCGGTAAATGGAACATACGAAAAGATTTAAACAAAAGTAAATTGAATAATCAGCTGCAGGTTGTAACATGTAAATTAACGAAAGGTTGCACGAAAAAGCCGTTTGAACTTGTTCGGCTGAACAAACGTACGAAAGAACAGACGAACGTAAGGCAAGTATGCACGTACGGTACATAGAATTAAACAAAAGCATGTGTATTCCGCGTTTGGCTGTTTTAGCCGCACGAACGCGGAAGTACAAGAACAGCATAATAGCACGAACAGGTAAGTAATGAAGGGAGCCTATGCCCGCGTTTTTAGGCCTGAACGTGGGAAATAGCCGACCGCTATTTCCCACGTTATGCTTATGTGGACGTGCTGGTCTTGTGACCGGAAGCCAGGTAGCAAGTAGGGAAGTCGAGTTGAAGCCGGTGAACAGGCACGGAAGACAGAGGAAGGAGCTGCTGGCGACGGACTGTTTGCTGGAGACTGACTTTGGCGAGAACAACGGACCAGAAGTGCTGGTTGCTATGGAGAAGACAAACAGCTTGCACGACAAAGGTAAGTAGGGGGGTAGGGTTTAAATAGGATCATAACTCCTCCCACAAATTCAGGCCAAATGGCCTTCCAACATATAAAAAGAGAGAGGAACATGCAGGTAGAGATTGCTAAATATCTCTTTCTAAATTCAGACATCATAATATTGAAAGAATATACTCTGTGCTTATCTGTCATGGAGCTCTGTAGATGTTATGTTGACTTGCTCATCCTGCCATCTCAGGCTATATTCTTTACCTTGCTGCCATTGTTTTGACAACTTACCTCTGGTCTACCAGGACACTGGTCATAGTTTATATATTTTCTTGTGTGGCCATATAGGTTCACAGACAAGGAATTAATTTGTGAATTAATTTTAAACTGTGAATTAATTTTTTTTCAGCTGATTTGAATTTTTATAAAAAAAATCTTTTTTAGGTGTTTTTCCTTTGGTTGTGTTTATTATTTTCTTTTATTTATTTTTTCAGTGCCGCAGTCTCGCTTTTCTTGTTCCACTGTTGTCAGCACAAGACAAGTGTTAGCTTGCTTCTTGTGTTTCAGCACACAGCAAACAAGCCCCTTTGCTGTAATGCCCAGTGGGTACTCAATAAAGGCTCTACTGCATTTTTCATTTTTTTATTTCACACGCTTATTGTTGAGCTGCACATGAAATGCGTTGCCCTGCTTGACCTCATATGTCAATGGTCTTTTAAAACGGTGTCACTTTGCATGTGAATGCAAACAGTTAATTCCTTTTTTTCTTTCTTTCATTCTTTTTTTTGGTGTAGATAATCTGTATAATAAAATAGTCAATTGTGAGATGTTTTGGCCTAGATCCTTTTTCCAGGGTAAGTATTTACTTTGTAGTGTATAGCAATATCTTCTTCGATACAATTGCTATTCATCAATAACACTATATTTTTTTATCTAGTAAGGGAATAGTGTGTAATGTCCCCAGTCCAATCTTCGTTACGTTCCTTACATATCGATAAGAAATGTCAGAGGTTGATTATTAACGTTTTAATGTTATCGGTGTAGATAATATTTTAAACATTCTAGACAGGAAGCTTATTGTCTACAATATCCTTTTCAATCCAATAAACTTGCAAAACTGAAAATGTAATGTTTATTCTTCTTAATGATTAATAGCATTTCATTTTTTTTCATTTCTTTCAGGAAATTTTTTATTTTTTTTAATCTAAAATTCGTGATCATGTATTCTTGGACTGGTAGGATAGTTTTATTTTATTTTTTTGCTTAGAATTGACAATTTTATTTAGAAATTATATTGTAAAATTAAAATAAATTACAATGCCTGAAGTATGGTGCCTACACTGTGGTTTAGTAAGTCTTTCATCTGAACTTGCATGGAATTATATGTCTTCTGGATATGTAACTCACACTCATCTACAAAAAGAGGCTAACAAGTGAACTTGTGAAAATGAGCTATGCAACACAAAGAAGAAAAAAATGTCAAAAGTTGAAAAACACGTCCAAAGAAAAAGTTATAAATGCTATAAAATCGGGCAAAGGTCTAAAAACAGACAAGACATTGAGAAACAGTTTCCATGTACAGATTGCGGCAAAACATTTACTCGTAGGTCATCTTTAATTACACACCACCGAATCCACACGGGAGAGAAACCATATGTTTGCATTGAGTGCGGGAAAGGATTCACTGACAGCTCAAATCTTGTCAAACACCAGCGAACACACACAGGAGAGAGGCCATACGCATGCACAGACTGTGGTAAAACCTTCACTGATAGCTCAAACCTTATTGCCCACCAGCGAACACACACAGGGGAGCGACTGTATGTATGCAGTGACTGTGAAAAGAGCTTTACACTTGTTTCAAACCTTGTTACTCACCCGAGGGCTCACACTGGGGAGAAACCGTATGAATGCACAGAGTGTGGAAAGCGATTTTCTCGCAGCTCACATCTAATCACACACCAGAGGGCCCACAGAGGCGAGAGGCCATATTCTTGTTCGGAGTGTGAGAGAGAATTCACACAAATTTCTAATCTCATTAATTGATAATATTAATTATCTATTCTTTATTCCATCTGTGTTTTAAAGATTGATAACTAATGGAGAACACATGATCATAACATGTTATGATAAGCAATAATATATATACACACACACACACACATACAAAAAAGACAAGAAGCACAGTCTAAAATAACAAAAAAGTCATATAAAATTACATATATATATTTTATTACAGAACTATTTCCTTGTAAAAGCAGGTTTCTATAGTAAACTAAAAGCACAATGTGGATTAAAGTAGATTAACATTTTTTAGCATTTGCTGTGTCAGAAGAAAAAGCTGAACATTTTATTGCACGGCAAGAATCTCCTTAATTAATGATAGTGTATTCTTAGTGTATTCTTTATCATCACGTCACCATTTTTTGAGAGATGTCATTAAAACTAAAGCATACATGTGTGTGAGCATCTCACTGTAAGGATCTGTCTTGTGTTATTGCTTTGAAGGGCTCTGCACATGCACAGAGCTGTTTAGCAAAAAATAGCATACCTACAGCATGTCAACAAGTATAAAATGATGGCAAGTATGAAGGAAATTGCATATGCAACTTTAAAAATTCCACTGATTATGACATGTATAAAGCAAAAAAATGTAATTCATTGCACAATGCTTGAGTTTTAAGCCTTAAAATTGCTCCATTTTTTAATGATTGCGTATAATTTGGCTCCAGGGCATTCTGTGCTCCCTACATTGCGATGTCCCTTCACAATATAACTTGAACTGATATAACCTCCCGAGACCCCGCACCTTATCAGACTTTGAGCAGCATTTAGGGCGCTAGCACTGGGAGCACGGTCTGGAGGGAAGAAATGTAAAAAAAAAAAAAAGATATAAAAATATAGATTAAGACATAAAATAGCTATGAATAGACTAATAAAAATGGTTGTTTAGCTGAAATCAAAATAAATACAATTTCTGTGTTAGAACAAATGCATACCATGTTTTTAAAACATACAACAAGGTCGAATCACAATAGAATAAAGACACAACATGATAAACGGCGACTTTATAATAATTTATCCAAAAGGTGTTATTATTTAACCAGGGCCTGTATGACAGAGAAACGCATCCATTCAATATTAATATTTTATCTTATTGTTTTTTCTAATCGTACCCCACTCTACCAACTCACTAGTGAATGTTCCAATAAAGCTGATTCCGATGGAAATTGAGTTGTACGGTGGAGCATGAACTCCAATGTTTTTCCAGCCACGTCCTTCATATACTTGGCCATCTTCCCCAACTAGGAAGCTAAATTTAGAAGTATAAAAAATAAATATATAAGTATATATCAGCATTTATATAAAATATTCATTTCAAAAAAGTCGATTTCTTTGCTAATCTTTCTGCTGATTGTAAAACCCTTTCTAGAGATTGAATCTCTTCTTTTAGGTCTTCTCCCTCTTTGCAATAAAAATAAAAATAGTCTCCCATTTCTTTCCCCATCTCCTCACCCAGGAAGACAAGCTGAGCCAATTACTGGCTCTTTAATTTAGACATCAGCGGTAACAAATATATCTTAGCAGTATGTTGCATCAAATGATAAACGCACTGCATTAAGAAATCATACTCTGAAGCCTTCAGTTAATTTGGCTGGTTTTGCATTAGAGATCTGTTCTATTGAGTACATTCTAGCAAATAGCACTGCTTATCGGGGTGGAGTGGGGGAACCATAATGTGTATAGGCACTGTCACTCATAGGGACACATTTAAATGAAAGGAAAGGCAAATTCTGTGGGGAGGGGGAGCTTGCCTCCTCTTGCCTAAGGCTGCAGATTCCCATGCCAATAGTCCTCTTTTGTCTACTATATCTTATATCATATCCCCATTGACCTCCAATCACAGGATATTGTAGTTGCAAAGTTTTCCCGTTGCCCAATGAAGTTTTTTTTTGAAGACCTCTCTTTTTAAGCAGCTTACTTGTATCCAATGTCACACCAGCCTTGATTGTCCATGTGATGTTTCTGGGCAATCCTGGCTTGAGCAGAACATGTAGACTTTGAGGAACAAAATCCCCCCGCAGTGTGGTGGATGATCACAAATTTGACTGGACTGGGTAAACGATTGCTGTTGCATTTGGCAGCCTTCCCTCCCCATGCTGACTTGGATAATATGGTGGGACATCCTGGTAAAAATGGAGAGAAAGGGAGAATTCAGTGCCAGAACCATACCTAAGTTATTTAGTACATGGGTGGAACTGCAGGTTTATACCCCACGCTGAAATGTAATTTGTTTTCTCTGTGTGTTCCTCCACCCTTTTTGTGCCTCTACGCTTAACCCCACTTTCCTCCTTGTGTGTCTTAAAACACCAATTACCCCTTGCTTTTTGCTCCTGCCTCCCGCCTGTGACCCAGGGAGGAATACCGACCCCCTCTCCCCCAATTGTACGCTACTGTAGAGAACCAGAAATAAATGTTTCTCGTAGTGTTTTGTGAGTTTTTAATCTGTGTCCTGTTTACCTGGTTAACACCCCATTCACGGTGTTTTGTTTAACTCCCTGTCCTATCTACTAAACTGTGATGTATTTAAAGCACTTACCATGCGTTATGGCACAGAAAGCCAACAGAAGGATAACGAGGAGTTTCATGGTTTAGTTTTCAGATAACACATCAGATACCTGGAATCAAAATTAATTCAAAGCTCAAAAATGCTTTGTTAGGAGTGTTTGTACCTCATATGTGCTGTCAAATATGTACACAGACTACTCACATAAACCCATTTAAGACAAAAAAAAAGACATCAGGGAGAAGTTAAAGGAGATGTAGTCCATTATAAAACTTTAGATTTTAGTAGAGGGTACAGGGCAGTGTGTGATTTTACAATGGACTCAGGGCTGTATTTCCCATAAGACAACCATAGTAGGGGGTTTGCAGTCTACATCCCATTAGGGTGATGTATTGCTCCTGTGAATGTTGCCACAGGATACCATGGCAATTCTTGGCCAGAAAGATATAGTGGTCTGCAGACCAGAAGATGCACCCACTGGACCACCAGGGTTTAGTATTCACCCCTCCATGGCCTAAGGTAAGCAAGAGGGAGGGGGAATAAACTGATTTTTTTAAAATTTCCCCAATGCACAGAACAACCCTTCCAACTCACAAAAGCTACTATTACACTACAGCCCATGTCATCCAACCAACACATAATAAAGCCCGATACCCCACCAACTCTCACAAAACTGTCACTATCACCCCTCACACACACATATACTACAACTCCTTTTCTCCCACACATATATAATAAAGCCCTAATCCCCCCTAATAACACAATACAGTCCTTATTCCCCCATAGCGCTAACAATCCCTAAAGCCCAAAACAAGCCTTACAGACCCCATCGCCCAAACCATACCCTACATCCTCCATATCCAAAATATACCCATACCCTCCAGTCTCCATCCAACCCCTAACTACAACCCTATCCCTCCCAAACACACCCTACAGCCCCCATTCCCCAAAACAAATTCTACAGACCCCATCCTCCCACACATTTTAAAGTTCCCATCCCCCAAACATGCCGTACAGCTCCTCTCTCTCCAAAACACACCATAAGTTACAGCATTTGTCCTTTGTCCCTGTTCACATGGGCTCAGTGTAGCAGTCTCCAGGAGTTATTCCACTAACTTCAGCCAGCCACTTATGGGAGTATCGGGTAGCTCTTTTGTATCTCTCCCCGAACACCACACAAAGCTTAGTGAAGGGAAGGACAATGTGTATTGATGGTGACATCTATTTTTATAGAGAAACACAAGGAAGGATAAAGCATAAAAGCCAATAATAGTGACAGGACTTGGGAAAGTAACCAATAACAATAACATGTTTAATTACATTGCACCAACCCCTGGTGCCAGAGTGTCTGAGCACCACTAACATAATCAAAGTGACAAGCTCTACTGATTGAATTAAACTTACACACATAACATCTCCACACTCCTAAAACACAGATTGTAGAATATAGCATTTACACAATATTAACTGCTTATATGTCCACTTGTTCTGTAAGTGTCACAAAGGGCCCATAGTCTCTGGGTATGCAAGCTTTTCTGCAAGGTTCTCTTACACCACTTTTCACATGCACACACATACAACACCACAAACAGCCCATGCACAGACACAACCCCACCAGAAACTTCCTCCTACACATTCAACAAGGGGAGTTGCTAGGGTCAAAAAACACCTGGGGATTGAGTCCAGAAATAATTTGGTGACCCCTTCCTAAAGCCACTTTTTGGACTTGAATCTGTTTTCATGTAAAAAGTTTACTTACCTTTTCTCCAGCCCGAGACCCCCTCTACCTGTTCCTTCTCCTGCAATATCATCCAGCAGGTGTCGCTCTCTCTGAGATGGTTCACTCCAGTGCTCCTCATAGAGGAGCTTCGGGGATGAATGCACGTGCGCGGCAAGTGTCGTGCAAATACAATTAAATATCATAGGAAAGCACTGAATTCAATGCTTTCTTATGAGCTGCATTTGGTCACATGACCGAGTTTCAGTCACTTATAGAGGAAGCTCATCTAGTGGTTGTTACTTCCTTGTCAGTCTGGATTTAGAAGTCCCACAGTTAGGATCTTAGCCCTGTCAGACTTTGGCAGGTCCAGACGATATTCTTTGTAGATGTATCGGTACATAATCTCCGGAACTTGGTAGTGCGTCTCAATGTATGCAGTCCTTGCTAACCTCTTGCATTTGACGACTATGTACTGGATTGTTTCTGAGACTAATTAATATATATATATATATATATATATATATATATATATTAATCAGTCTTAGACTAACCTTAATGAACACCAACTGAGAGGGATTGGGGAGAAGAGAGATAGCCTTGTTTTGCTTACCCCTGATGAAGGTGCATCTTATATAGCACCGAAACGCACGTCGGACGTTTGTTTTTTCCTGGGCTATGGGCACTTAACACGGCACTTTGTTTGCCTAACACAGTTTTTGTTTAGTATGTTGGTATGATTTTTCTTTACCTATCTACTGCTCCTATCTCTGTCTAGGTAGTTTACCAGGGAGAGAGGCTTTTTAAATAATTTATTCATTTCTATTTCCAGCTTTTTCTAGCAGCTGGTTCATTGATTTTTTTCACTCTCTACCCTCTATCTACTTACATTCTGACAGTCTATATATCCTCTGAGTAAGGCTATTTGATATCCCCAGACAGCACTATAAGCTTTCATAGTGAGGGCTTCCTGAGGGGACAATTCTTGATTTATTAGGATTTAAACTCTATAGACAGATGAGATACATCTTATGAGGATGAGCCTTTTGAGTATATAACATGAGATAGACTATCAGGGGAATGTTCTGATCTATTAAGAGCCATATTCAATAAAGCTCACACAGAAATATATTTGAAACAATACCTGCGTATAATGACTCTGGTTTGTTATATACTTTTTTGTATATAGGAGCATATTTTATTAGACTACTACTAAGTTTTTATTATTTAATAGATGTTCACCAGATTTCATATTATATATGTACAGGGAGTGCAGAATTATTAGGCAAGTTGTATTTTTGAGGATTAATTTTATTATTGAACAACAACCATGTTCTCAATGAACCCAAAAAACTCATTAATATCAAAGCTGAATATTTTTGGAAGTAGTTTTTAGTTTGTTTTTAGTTATAGCTATTTTAGGGGGATATCTGTGTGTGCAGGTGACTATTACTGTGCATAATTATTAGGCAACTTAACAAAAAACAAATATATACCCATTTCAATTATTTATTTTTACCAGTGAAACCAATATAACATCTCAACATTCACAAATATACATTTCTGACATTCAAAAACATAACAAAAACAAATCAGTGACCAATATAGCCACCTTTCTTTGCAAGGACACTCAAAAGCCTGCCATCCATGGATTCTGTCAGTGTTTTGATCTGTTCACCATCATCATTGCGTGCAGCAGCAACCACAGCCTCCCAGACACTGTTCAGAGAGGTGTACTGTTTTCCCTCCTTGTAAATCTCACATTTAATGATGGACCACAGGTTCTCAATGGGGTTCAGATCAGGTGAACAAGGAGGCCATGTCATTAGATTTTCTTCTTTTATACCCTTTCTTGCCAGCCACACTGTGGAGTACTTGGACGCGTGTGATGGAGCATTGTCCTGCATGAAAATCATGTTTTTCTTGAAGGATGCAGACTTCTTCCTGTACCACTGCTTGAAGAAGGTGTCTTCCAGAAACTGGCAGTAGGACTGGGAGTTGAGCTTGACTCCATCCTCAACCCGAAAAGGCCCCACAAGCTCATCTTTGATGATACCAGCCCAAACCAGTACCCCACCTCCACCTTGCTGGCGTCTGAGTCGGACTGGAGCTCTCTGCCCTTTACCAATCCATCCATCTGGCCCATCAAGACTCACTCTCATTTCATCAGTCCATAAAACCTTAGAAAAATCAGTCTTGAGATATTTCTTGGCCCAGTCTTGACGTTTCAGCTTGTGTGTCTTGGTCAGTGGTGGTCGTCTTTCAGCCTTTCTTACCTTGGCCATGTCTCTGAGTATTGCACACCTTGTGCTTTTGGGCACTCCAGTGATGTTGCAGCTCTGAAATATGGCCAAACTGGTGGCAAGTGGCATCTTGGCAGCTGCACGCTTGACTTTTCTCAGTTCATGGGCAGTTATTTTGCGCCTTGGTTTCTCCGCACGCTTCTTGCGACCCTGTTGACTATTTTGAATGAAACAAAGAACACGGTGTAATTAATATCAAAAAAGTTAAGTGGGCAGCAACATACATATACAAGCGACTTAAATTGAGTGTAAGCTCACGATATAGAATGCATGTGCGCTCCTAAATAAACTGTAAAAATAACCAAAATTTATACAAATATAAATATATTTATTACTAAATAGTAAATCAATAGATAGCTAGATATATCTATAATTGATTAGTAATAACAGGGTAAAATAAATGAATAAAATGGTACAAATCCTAATGGTAAAGGATATCACAGTAGGTGTTCCACACACCAAAACAATTTATACAATGTAATATGATATAATGTAGCTATCTAGATATGCAAAAAACACACAATGATATAAAAATGAAACAAAATATAAATGAGAGAACTCAATCAAAGTACCTTACCTCGGTGGGGGCCCCCACCGAGGTGTAAGCAAGAGGAATACTAGGGAGCAGGACGAAGTCCGACGTGTGAGGTGTGTAGTGCTGAACCGCGGTCGGTATCTTCTAAAAAGACCGCGGTAAGTAGAAAAAGCACTCCAACGGAAAAAACACGTTGCACCGCGGTCGGTGCCTTCAAAAAAGACCGCGGTGTACGGAGACCGGCCAACAGCAAAACACGCTTCAAGTTGGTACTCACGGGGAATCCTGCACCCGACCTCCTCCTGCAACAGCTGATCAGGGTGTCGGACTAACAGCTGCGGCTTAACGCTTGATTGTTCGATGATCACGCTTCAGAAGCTTTGCAATTTTAAGAGTGCTGCATCCCTCTGCAAGATATCTCACTATTTTTGACTTTTCTGAGCCTGTCAAGTCCTTCTTTTGACCCATTTTGCCAAAGGAAAGGAAGTTGCCTAATAATTATGCACACCTGATATAGGGTGTTGATGTCATTAGACCACACCCCTTCTCATTACAGAGATGCACATCACCTAATATGCTTAATTGGTAGTAGGCTTTCGAGCCTATCCAGCTTGGAGTAAGACAACATGCATAAAGAGGATGATGTGGTCAAAATACTAATTTGCCTAATAATTCTGCACTCCCTGTATATATATATATATTCACCTACAACTAGGTATGCTTGTATATTCTTCGTTTTTCTGTACTAACAATACCAATTTAACTACATATATTTCCAGGTGATACAGTGATTCATAAACACTTTACGTGTTGTGACCACATGTATCGGCTTGTTTGTTCATATTTTTGTTCATATTCTTTATTTTAGTTGTGCATAAATTAGACATGTTCATTAGCAATGCCACAATAACAGTTGCGAATTCAAGCGACAATCATAAAATCAGTTGTTGGCATTTGAGAATACTGCACAGTTTTTTTTGTTTTTTTTAAAATGTATACATTACAAGAAGGTAAAACTTGCCATGAATTATCGTTTTGCATACATCTAATAAAATTCGACAGAGTGTATGGCTAGGCTATGTAGTGATGAGGTGTGTGGCGAAACCGACCTCGCCACATGTCCTTGGAGGGGGCTGATTGCCCGCCTCTTGCCTTTGGACTATGGACCAGACTTTATGGGAATGTGATACCCCAGATAGCCATACCATGGAGCCTATTCATATAATGAAAGACTTTAGCTCCATGGCAATTGTACTGTGTGAGTAGGATCTGCGCGCTATTCGGTAGTTTTGTGCGTGCAGATCCCAGCTATCTGGGGATAGGTGAAATGTCTGTGTGTTATGTGTAAATGTGACTTTATGTATTTTAAAGTGTTTTATGTTGTTTTGCAACCATGTGGTTAATGGAGTCTGCCTTTAGTCCTGGGTAATTGGATTACTTCTCCAATTAACTCCAGGGCAGAAGGGAGGAAACCAGGGTGCATTGTGGAGATGTTTTTCTGCCAGCCAGAAAGGAACAAAAGATACTTTTAGTAACTTTTGAACCCCTGGTCGGATTCATGCCATTTTTTAATATGTTGTTCCCCTGAATGGATTGATTGTGGATATGTATTTTTATGTGAATGTGATGTATGGTTTTAAAGTTATGAAAGTTGTGTAAAAGTATATTTTACACTGTATGCATAATGGGATTATGTGTCACACTAAGGGGAGGGGATGTGTGGGAGGTAACATCTATGTCATTGGTTCTTTTATGCCTCCCCCTGGGTGTGGCCTGTATGTGTGAGTTGGAAATAAAAGCCAGGCTGGATGAGCCAGTCCAGAGTTCCTGTTTTACCCTCAAAGTGATGTGTCGTCTCATTATTGGGGGAAGGATTTAATGTATGCTGTTCCAGTTGACTGCTAGGAGTACAAGCCTATTCGTATGGTTCCTATTCAATGGTCTACAGCATTCATACGCTTGGGAGAATTTAAAGGTTTCTCGGATTCGGTGATTATGGTGTCTGCCAGAGTGCTTGGAGTCCTCAGGAAGCGCTAGGAGCATCCATTAACGGAGGTACCCAGTCGGGGTGCCAGGTGATCCGTTACATTGGTGGCAAGCGGTGGGATGGCGTCCTAGTGTGAGGTAAAGCAGCTCAGAGACACTGTTTGGATTTACAAATTGAGGGCAACGCTAGCAGTCGTGCAGCGCCCCTGGGAGCAGACAAGTATGGAAGGTTCTGGCTCTGGAGATGATTGGCTGGCCGAGGTGAGGCAGCGAGTGGCCGAGTATGGGGATGATATACCCATGGAGACACGCCGGGTGATCTGGAACCAGGTCATGGCTGAGCGAAACACAAGGCTGGACCAAGAATTCCGGTTGGCAAAAGAGAGGAAGTATGCTCAGCAGCAGGAGCGTTACAGCAGCCGAGTAGAGGCTGCATCCGAGGAGGTTAGCCGTCTTTCCCTGAGGCGGCGGGAGGAACCCGAAGTGGGGGTCCTCATAGACTGGTCCTGTGAGGAACCACAACAGGCAGGTAGAGATGGGACCAAGGTCTCTCCACCGGGCCCACCGGGATCCTGGGCAGCCGGCCCAGATCCCCAGCAGCAGCCAGAGTTGCCAGGTGGGGAAGCAGGTGGCCCTTACTCACAAATGTTGAGGGGCCTCACGGATTGGTCCTGGGAAGACCCACAGATGGCAGGTGGAGATGGGACTGCTGTCTCTCTACCGGCCCTACAGGGATGCTGGGCAGTCGGCCCAGATCCCCAGCGGCAGTGTGCGTTACAGGGAGCTGAAGGTGCCGTTCTTGCTCCCCAGCGGCAGTCTACGGTGCAGGGACAGGAGCCTGTTATCCCCTCTCCCCAGCGGCTGAAGGTGTGTAAGGGAGAGGAGTTTGTTATTCCCTCTCCCCAGCGGCAGCGCAGCTCACCAAGGGGAGACAGTAAGCCCCTCACCAGCGCAGATGGGACCGTGGTCTCTGCGCCCTGCCTACAGGGAGTACAGAGGGTCAGCCCTGCTCCCCAGCGGCTGAAAGTGTGTAAGGGAGAGGAGTTTGTTACCCCCTCTCCCCAGCGGCAGCTTAGCGCACCAAGGGGAGACAGTAAGCCCCACACCAGCGCAGATGGGACTGTGGTCTCTGCGCCCAAGTTACAGGGAGCTAAAGGGGCCGTCCTCCCTCCCCAGCGGCAGTGTGATTTGTTGGGAATTGGGAGCCCAGTCTCCTTTCCCCAGCAGCAGGACACTGCATTGGGAGGAGAGACAGTCGGTCTCCCTCCACAAAGACTGAAAGTAGGCATGGGAGAGGGGATTGTTACCACCTCTCCCCAGCGGCGGATCATCAATGGGCAGAGTGTTCTAATGGGAGAGGAGCTGGTTACCACCTCTCCCCAGCGGCAGCTTAATGTACCAGGGGGAGACTGTAAGCCCCACACCTGTGCAGATGGGACCGTGGTCTCTGCACTTCCAGCACAGGAGGTAGGGACGGTCGGTCCTGCCCCCCCACAACAGGGCTGTTTAGCCAAAGGGGAGACAGTCTGTCTCCAGCAGCAGAGCTGTGTAACTAAAGGGGAGACAGTCGGTCTCCAGCAGCAGAGCTGCGCAGCTAAAGGGGAGACAGTCGGTCTCCAGCAACCAGGCTCCAACCAGACTACTCCTGTAGTAGTGCTGGCACCAGGGCAGAGTACCGCTGGTCTCTGCCCACTCAGCAACCCACCAAAACAGCCTACCAGTCCCCCACACAGCCGGGGTGAGGCACCTGGACCTGGACAAGTTTTTCCATTACTCAGGTGTAGTAACCATTTATTGTGGGTGGGCTGTACTGCTGTTTCTGTTTTGTGGGTGGGCTGCTGGACTAACAAGGGCACTGACCGGCAAGAGGTCAGGTACCCTGTTAGTCTGTTTGGAAAAGGGGAGAAGTGTGGCGAAACCGACCTCGCCACATGTCCTTGGAGGGGGCTGATTGCCCGCCTCTTGCCTTTGGACTATGGACCAGACTTTATGGGAATGTGATACCCCAGATAGCCATACCATGGAGCCTATTCATATAATGAAAGACTTTAGCTCCATGGCAATTGTACTGTGTGAGTAGGATCTGCGCGCTATTCGGTAGTTTTGTGCGTGCAGATCCCAGCTATCTGGGGATAGGTGAAATGTCTGTGTGTTATGTGTAAATGTGACTTTATGTATTTTAAAGTGTTTTATGTTGTTTTGCAACCATGTGGTTAATGGAGTCTGCCTTTAGTCCTGGGTAATTGGATTACTTCTCCAATTAACTCCAGGGCAGAAGGGAGGAAACCAGGGTGCATTGTGGGGATGTTTTTCTGCCAGCCAGAAAGGAACAAAAGATACTTTTAGTAACTTTTGAACCCCTGGTCGGATTCATGCCATTTTTTAATATGTTGTTCCCCTGAATGGATTGATTGTGGATATGTATTTTTATGTGAATGTGATGTATGGTTTTAAAGTTATGAAAGTTGTGTAAAAGTATATTTTACACTGTATGCATAATGGGATTATGTGTCACACTAAGGGGAGGGGATGTGTGGGAGGTAACATCTATGTCATTGGTTCTTTTATGCCTCCCCCTGGGTGTGGCCTGTATGTGTGAGTTGGAAATAAAAGCCAGGCTGGATGAGCCAGTCCAGAGTTCCTGTTTTACCCTCAAAGTGATGTGTCGTCTCATTATTGGGGGAAGGATTTAATGTATGCTGTTCCAGTTGACTGCTAGGAGTACAAGCCTATTCGTATGGTTCCTATTCAATGGTCTACAGCATTCATACGCTTGGGAGAATTTAAAGGTTTCTCGGATTCGGTGATTATGGTGTCTGCCAGAGTGCTTGGAGTCCTCAGGAAGCGCTAGGAGCATCCATTAACGGAGGTACCCAGTCGGGGTGCCAGGTGATCCGTTACAAGGTGTCCCTTTAGTGGGCCTGTCTGCTGGTTTGCGCATTAGGTGCTTTCGCTATGTGCTTTGAGTATACAGACATTATAAGAATGAAAAGCTCCTGTAGCTAAAGATGGAGACTAGTTAGCGTTAAATGTGCGTCTGTGTGATATAGGCAAACTGAAAAGTGGCTAAATGTATTACAAGAGAGTGAAACAAGATAGTCTATAACAGTGATGGCGAACCTATGGCACGCGTGCCACAGGTGGCACGCCGGGCCCTCTCTGTGGGCACGCAGCCATAGGTTTGCCATCACTGCAGAGTAGGCGCCTGCCTGCCCGAAACGGCAGGTGCCTACTCTGCTTCCGTGTCGGGAGGATCAGAAGCAGGGGGAGGGATCGAGGAAGCAGCTCTCCTGTCCTCCCGCGAGCTGTGTGGAGCGATGCCGCGCGTTACCATGGCAACGCTCCACACAGAATCGCGCGGGAGGACAGGAGAGCTACAGGACCTGTCCTCCTGTCCTGCATACCACCACCGGACCACCAGGGATGGCTATGTTCCCCCCCCTCAACTTCACCAAAGGTAAGAAGGGAAGGGGGGGATACTGATTTAATAAATATTTAATATGTTAAAACATTTTTTTTAAATGCATCTTCAACTCCTCCCCCCACACACAGCACCCCTACCCACAGCACCCCTACCCCCCCTACCCACAGCACCCCTACCCCCCTACCCACAGCACCCCTACCCCCCCTACCCACAGCACCCCTACCCCCTACCCACAGCACCCTTACCCCCTACCCACAGCACCCCTACCCCCTACACACAGCACTCCTACCCAGTACACACAGCACCCCTACCCCCTACACACAGCACCCCTAACCCCCTACACACAGCTCCCCTAACCCCCCACACACAGCACCCCTAACCCCCCTACCCACAGCACCCCTACCCCCACGCACACACAGTACCCCTACCCCCACGCACACAGCACCCCTACCCCCCACGCACACAGCACCCCTACCCCCCACACACAGCACCCTACCCCCCCACACACAGCACCCCAACCCCCCACACACAGCATTACAGACACATACACTGCACACCTCAATGCAGTATATATGTGTGTGTGTGTATTCAGCAGACTGCGTGTGTATTCAGCAGACTGCGTGTGTATTCAGCAGACTGCGTGTGTGTATTCAGCAGACTGCGTGTGTGTATTCAGCAGACTGCGTGCGTGTATTCAGCAGACTTCGTGTATGTATTCAGCAGGCTGTGTACTCAGCAGTGTGCGTGTATTTAGCGGACGGTGTGTGTATTTAGCAGTCTGTCTGTGTCTCGGTGTGTGTATGTATTAAGCAGTTGGTGAGTGAATGTGTCAGCAGCCTGCGTGTATGTATTGCATTTGTTGGAGATACTAATAAATATAAGCTTAATTTATATCATTATTTAAAATTTTTATAATTTAACTCTCTGTTGCGTTCTTCTTTTAAAACAAAAGTTGTTAACTGTACGAGTAGTTTTTTCTAAACTTAAACCTCAGTATTCAGGTTTAATTGCCGTGTTGGCACTTTGAGGGGAAAAAAAGTTGGCATGTATTGCGGTTTGGGCACTCGGGCTCAAAAAGGTTCGCCATCCCTGGTCTATAACAAGTAACAAGTTGCTAGATAATATTAACTAATAAAAATAATGTGAAGTGCAGAAAAGAATGTCTATATGACTTGTCAGTCGGCTGATATATGTGCCACTGAAAACGAAGCTGGAATGATTGATGCAGGCAGGGAGTAACGTAACTCCGTGTTGCCAGGCAGCAGGGTTGTCCTTCAGCCTACACCTCTCAGCGGTTCTGGCAGCTTTGAAGGATAGTCCTTCTTTGGGTTAAGTAAAATAGCAGGGTCACATGCTTATCCAACATATGCAAAGTGTGTGTAGAGTATCGTTATCGCTTAATATCGGTAGTTTGCCCAGTGAGGTTGAGTAACAAGCTTATATTAGTGGCGTGTATACTTTGTGTGCATAAGGTTACTATATAGGCTATTCAGTCAAGTCTAGCTACTAGAGATCAGAACGTGAGCTAGCATGAGAGGTATAACTAAAATGCATACATCTAGTTTTGTAACTCAGATAACCAGCTAGATATGGAGGTATGAGTAATTATCACATTAGGTTGACATGCTAAGAAACTGTGGCAGGCTAATATTCTACTGGGTCATGCAGTCATCATCTCTTCCTCCTCGCTAGCATGGAGAGGTGGCCTAAACAGTGAGTTGTAGAGCATAACATAAAAGTATAAGAGAAACATCAAATGAAAAAGAGAAACCACAGGAAAAACAATAACGTTTGCAGATAGAACCCGTATGAGGCTTCTGTAGTGTCTAGAGTCCCGATCAGCCTACCACCGCAAGAGGTACATCACAGTCCCACTCTGGTGCCTTTGCGAGTCCTTGTCTTGGTCGCGGCATGTGTTCAGGGGGTGCCCCGTGGTGTGGTTGTGGGACGTTGTTGGGCTGACCCGGCATTGCCGCCATTTTGAGCCCTGTGCCTCGCCATCCCCACTCCCGGTCTAATGGCACTCCCTTTTTAGGCAAGGTGGTTCCCAGCCGGTAAGCCTTCTGCTTGCCCGTGTGCCCCATGCTCCGAGATCCTCCGCACCTCTGTGCCCTGTCAGCCATCGAGTAGCACAGTCCATAAGTCGGTCTAGGCCCAGAGGGTCCTCTTTGTGGCTTTAGGCGTCGCTGTGATATGTGCCTCCTCTGACTGTGTGGAGCGTGGCGTCGGACATTACCGGATCGGCGGTATGGTGGGAAGGCCGGCTTGTCTTGGCGCCCTGCTTGGGTAAGTGAGGGCGTTTGGTGATTGCGCGGGTGCCGTTTCGCCTGATGGGAGTGGGTGAGTGATGCCCGCCTTGTGGGGGTGATTGGTCGTGGCGAGGCAGGTGGATTCAGCTTACCCACCAGCTTTCTCCAGAATGCCTCGAAGTGGTGGTTTATTCGAGTGAGGATGTCGTGTGAGTTGTCGCTGAGGTCGTAGGCAAACGCTGTGTCCGCCATCTTAGGGAGGTCTCCGTTTGTTGCCTTTGGCGGTGTTCCCCTTCTCCTCTCGCTTAGGGTTGCCACCTCAGGGTGGACCGGGATTACCCCCGCCGGTCCGAGGGGGGGTAGCAGGGCTTGCTTGTGTGGTGGGCAGCTTCAGGGTGCCTCCAGGACAGGGGAGCGGCCGCCGCCCCCGCTCGCGGCAGACCAGGCCGCATTGTCGGTCGTGGTTTCATCTGGCCCCAATCCTGTTGCTTAGGAGCCCATTGTGTGCCCTCTATCGCGGTTGGCATGTGGGTGCCTGGCAGAGTTGGTTGTGTCGCTTGGGTGAGCAGATTGCCGCTGGTTTTGTCAAGCTTTTGTGGAAGCTCATTAAAAGCACATCTATCCGCCATGATGGTCAGGCCCGCCCCCTTGTTTGTTCATATTTTGAAGAGGCAGAGCCATAAAAAGAAACCGTGAAAGAGTAAATATATATTTTATGGATTCATTTTTAAGCAGTTTATTTCTAAGAACGCATTCTTCATACTCTATATGTTAGTTGGCAAACAGTTCCACATACTGATTTGCTTTACAAGAGACTATACCAGATATTTTATATTATATTTTATATAAAAGTATACTATCTGTCATCAGTACCACTAGCCCTGTGTTGTTTTCGCAAGCAGGGTAAGGATACTCATGGGCTTGTTAATTTTGATTGGACTTGCTGATTACATTTTGGAATTTTTATATTACTATTTGTATTTATTTTTCATATATGAGATTATTAGCTCCGGGATACTAACACTATAGACCAAAGTGTTTTTTCTCCTCCGTAAGGCCAAATTAGTTAAACTGGAAGCATACGGTAGTTGACTTGCAGAATTTTTACAGTTTGCTACTTTGGCCTTAAAATTGAAATTTACCGTATTTATCGGCGTATAACACGCACTTTTTCTCCCTGAAAATAGGGAGAAAATCATGGGTGCGTGTTATACGCCGATATCCCACATTTACTTACCTGTCTTGAAGTGTGGGCCGGCTTCACAGCGGGCACCGCGGTACTGGAACTTAAATTTCAGGTTCCGGTTTCCGGCGGGACTGAAAGGAAGTGTGCACACTATTGTGTGCACACTTCCTTTCAGTCCCGCCGGAAACCGGAACCTGAAATTTAAGTTCCACAACCGGCGGGACTGAAAGGAAGTGTGCACACAATAGTGTGCACACTTCCTTTCAGTCCCGCCGGAAACCGGAACCTGAAATTTAAGTTCCAGTACCGCGGTGCGCGCTGTGAAGCCGGCCCACGCTTCAAGACAGGTAAGTAAATATGGGACAGAGGGAAAGTGCACTAGGGGACACTATGGGAGGGGGGACACACTATGGGAGGGGCACTATGGGGGGTGGAGAATACTATGGGAGGGGGGAAGAATACTATGGAAGGGGGGGAACACTATGGGATGAGGGGGGAACACTATGGGATGAGGGGGGAACACTATGGAAGGGGGGGAGAATACTATGGGGGGGAGAATACTATGGGAGGGGGTGAAGAATACTATGGAAGGGGGGGGAACCCTATGGGATGAGGGGGGGGGAGAATACTATGGGAGGGGGGGAGAATACTATGGGAGGGGGGGAAGAATACTATGGAAAGGGGGGGGGGACACTATGGGATGAGGGGGGGGAATACTATGGGAGGGGTGGAAATTTCCTGGAATTTCCTTCTGAAAAAGAGGTGCGTGTTATACGCCGGCGCGTGTTATACGCCGATAAATACGGTACTTTGAATACACTTTGAATTCTCACTTTGTCCAAATTGAAGCTATTTTGCTACTTTGGCCTCAAATTTGAATTTCACTTTAAATTCCAGTCAATTCTCACTTTTGTAAATAACCTTGCCTGCTCTAGACTAAGTGCTGCAAATGTTTAGGTATGTAATAAGCAAACAGCGAGTTTACAAAGAATGGCTAATCTTGTCCTGTCACCCCCCTCCCTCCAACCCATCCATTATTACCACCATATACCCAAGCCGTGCACCATACCCATTGCCAGTAATACATTATATCTCATCTCCTACCTCATTCCTCCCTTTACAGCCCCATTCTGATCTTGCAGGTGAATATATCCACCATATTTTCACACTGATTGCACAAACAAAAGGGTGCCTCCTGTTCCCCACACCACTAGTGGTGGTACGAGGGTTACCTAGGCCAACCCACTGTATTAAGCCACAACCTGCCGTACATCACAGAAGAGGAGGACAATTGTGTAGGCCTTCACTTCGGGCACAGGGGGTCATCAGAATCCTCACATTTAAACATTTTTATTATGTATAATGGGAAGAATAGTGGGGTAGCCATATACCATCTATATTATTAACGCTTACAACGCCATTGCTGGTATGAGGGAATAAGAGGAACCCCATCACAAGGTCCATCATGTTATTCGTAGTTTGGTTTGCTAAACTAATAGTTTTTTTTTTTTAACAGATTCCTTATTGAGATTAGTGGACTTTTGATCTATTTTCTCAATTTTTGAAAGGAACAGTAGAACAAATCTTATGCTGATATATTTTCTAACCATAAGCAAAAACAAGACTGTTATGTCAACATAGAACGAGAGGTATATCAACTTCTCAAAAAGCAGATGTAACACTGTAAACACGTACATTACATAAGTCTGCAACAATAACCATCAGGAAAACATGCAAACATTTATCTATCTGAACAAAAAGAAAGTACACAATGTAATTTAAAGAGGCTCTGTCACCTTCTCGGTCCTCTTATATTTCAAACACCCCAGGTGGTGCAGTGGCCCGGGGGTGCCTGAACCTGTCTATTGCGGCTGCTGCCATCTTTTTCCATAAGGTTGTCTTCAGCTCCTGGCACTTCGTCTGCCAGGAGTCGACCTAATGCAACCTCGAGAGTACAACACTGATGTTTACAGAGGATCCCGTGAGACCATGAGATCCTTCATACACCAAGCATTTATCATTGATGGCCAAGGCAGTGGCGGATCTGGGGGGGGCAATTTATCACCCCAAGAGCCGATACTCTCCCCCTGCAGGGCCGCTGCTATCTAAGGACCGGCCCTGCTAAGTGTCTTCATGGACCGGAGGGGAGATCAGAGATCTCCCTCACTGGTCCGCAGGCACTCTGCTGGGTGGCCGGCACGGGAGGGAGAGGAGCTCTAGCTTGCAGATCCGCCGGGTCTCCTCTCGCGAGCACAGAGCGTTGCCGCAGTTACCATGGCAACGCGCCGTTCTTGCGAGAGTGAACTCTAGCCTCAGCAGCAGCAGGCTAGAGTTCACTCCCCACTAGAACCATCAGGGAATTTCTCCACCGGACCACCAGTCAAATCGATATCTCCCTGGGCAAAGGTAAGAAGGGAGGGGTGGATATAAAGAATATTTTATTAATTAAAAAAAATATTTGTTTTAATCTGCCCCTCCCCCAACTACACACACACTGCCCCCACACATTATCTTTTACACACTGCACCCCCATACACACTCTGCCCCCACTGTATTCCCATACACACTTCTCCTCCATACACACTGCACCCCCAAACACACTTGTCCCCCCCCCCCACACACACACACACTGCACTCCTATACACACACTGACCCCATACACACAGTGCTCCCACTGCACCCCATATACACACTTCACCCCTCACACAAACACACACTGCCCCTCCTACACAGTGTTCCCACTGCACCCCCATACTCACACTGTCCCACATACACACACTGCCTCTCATACCCACCCTGCATCCCTCACACACTCACTGCCTCCCATACACACATACTGCAACTCACACACATTAATAGGGGCCCTATCCCCTACTACAGCCCCTATCTTGGCAGACCCCAGGTAAATTGTCAAACTGTTCCTAAACGGTTTAACTATTTACTCTGGCAGGGCGCCACGGCACTCCTGGCACCATAACCACTACAGAGAGCTGTAGTGGTTATTGTGCCTGGATTTTTTCTATAAATAATCTATCAGTGCCCCTCCCGAGATAAGGCTCTGGATCTGCCACTGGGCTACGGGCTATATATGGTCCCTAGTTTGTCTTATGATATCTTTTGACTGGGTTGGAATTTCAGTGATATTTCCTTTTTATTGGTCCTCTGCTTATTTACAATATTATATAGTCCTTGGTTTTATTACAGTATCTTTTTCAGATTACAGTTTATGTGAATTATTGCCCCCATAATTAAGGACACACATATATACAGCCTGCAACATGCAGTTATCAGTGCAACAAGTATTTGCCTCATAGTATTGGAAATCTTGAAAATAATGTGCCATATCATTTTCCTACACAATGTATAGCATTAAAGGCCACAATCATTTATGTGAGCTTGTTGTTCATATTGCAAGTTCTTTCAGGGGTAAACCAATTAAAATCCAGTCAAACCTTAAGAGAATTCATGAAACTGTATTTGGCATTGGATGGTATTTATTTCAGCTACTAAAACGTACAATATTAATAACAATATCATAATATGTAGCCTGGGACAAGATAATTAGCTTTCAGTAATTTTAACTCCTATGGGTGTGGATTAATTTCCTAGCTTTATATCATAAAAATTAAGTAAAGCCTTAGCCAAAGCAATTGAAAAACGAGGCCGTTCTGTGCTTTCACGGATCCATCTTGGAAGTTCTATTTGAATGGCATCTACTTGGCCTTTGAGTTTAGACCCATGAGTGCTGACAATATAACCTCCTGAAAAGTAGTTTCCTCCATTGGGTGCTGGATTTGTTGGAGAAGGAACACAAATGTATTTTCCATTCTGCTCCTCTATAAATTTTCCTAAACTTCTGCTTCCCCTAAGCAAAGTGTCAAAGGAAATATCAGTAAGTTGTTTTGATAGAGAGTATATGGAGCTATCAGCAGCAGAAAATTTCCCTGAGTCCAAGTTTGACATTGAGATGAGATAACCCAACTCGATCCACTGCTCGGGGTGTGCTTGACCATGTATGTCAATAAGAAGACCTGTTGACATTTGTGACTTTGCAAGTCCAATAAAATTCATGAAGTCATCCCACGCTTGTTCTGCCTCGGGAATACCAAAGGCTGCTTCATCTTTGTCTCGGTTTGGATCCAGTTTCGATCGTGAAAGGTGGTTTATGATGACGTGGGGACAATAACCCCCGGTGAGACGAGATATCTCTTTTGAAAGAGACAAAGCTGTTTCCATGGTATAAAGATCTTTGACTGTAGTTGCTTTGCAGTTAGTGGA
Organism: Pelobates fuscus; assembly: GCF_036172605.1. Taxonomy (NCBI): domain Eukaryota; kingdom Metazoa; phylum Chordata; class Amphibia; order Anura; family Pelobatidae; genus Pelobates; species Pelobates fuscus. The sequence continues at coordinate 27,086,643 of NC_086325.1, forward strand.
ATCCTTCACAGATCCTGATGGGCAGTTGTGGGTATAGATGCACATCTTGGTTACCTTGTCATAGCAACCGGCATCTCGGGACGGTATTGTGTTAGGTGTTATGGATCCTCCATGAGGTACAGTAAGAATCAGGCTCATATTTCCTACTTGATATTCGATATACTTATTTTGACCGAACATGACATCTTGGGCATCAACAGAGCTGACCACGAAATGCAGCACTAACATCAACCACATTTTTCTAGCTGGAAATTTTCAGCTTCCCTATAATAAAAAAAATATAAAATAATTTGTCTTCTCATCTTTTGGAGCTTGTTGCATTAATTCCACAGCAATATGTTAAAAGAGTATGAGTCATATATTGCTTAAATATAAACTCCCACTACTTCTGGGCATCAGCAATGGCTATCGTACACAACTGCCCCAATACATACAATAAAAAACAAAGAAAAAAGTTACTTGAACACTACCCCCAAATCCCCATGCACATTTAAATAATTTGAGGTTGTTTTTTTAATCAATCCAATGTACAAACACAGAAAATTAAGCTTTGGGCTCAAAAAAGATTGGGGCCTTCACCTGCAAAAATTTAATTGGTTAAGTAGGTCAGTGAAGCCTTTTATGTCATTTAACTTTAGCGTCTTGTCTGCAGTTTACATAAGAATTCCTTGATCAATATGCTTTTAAATTGCTACGTCCACACCCTTTTTGCATGTAATCTTCAATAAATGTGTTCTATATAGAAAACAATTACTTTATCTATAAAAGTGAGTAGACTTGTAAACAGCTGGAAGAACGTTTAACAGCCATTTTAAAATTGCAAACTTTAGGCAAAAATTATCAGATTTACCCAAAAAAATGTCACCAACTCCGTTAAAGCCACGGCTTGGCAATTATTGCCCAAAATTGAGAAGCTTGGTGTTTTGTTCACAATTTGTTGTGTAGTGAATATTTTAGACATACATTAGGTATTTTACCTGTTTAACCAAATGAAACACAACAACCTGAAAGTTACTAGTATAAAGTTTATTTTTATATTTTACAAAAAGTGATCCAATTTAGTCACAAAAAGTTATTTTCTTTTTCTCTGGCAGGGTGGGAATTCTAAAAACTGGCAGACAGCACTATACATATACCTCCTAACAGTACCTTGAAAACACGTTCAGAATGGCAACTGAAAATGATGATGAAATTAAAAGTTAAATTTGTCAAAAAGATTAATATGCAATGTATAATAATGTGTTCTCGACTCTTAGTAAATATAATGCTGTGCAGCTTCTACCTACTCACCTCTCCTCACTTGTGGCTGAGCTCCTAATGAATTTGAAGTTGTGGGTTCTAAAATTAGTTTTGTGTTTACACCTGTTCATTTCACAGGGCTTTACATAAATATTTAATTTTAGTAATCTTCACAAATACCTGATAAGGTAGTATTTTGACGGTTTTGGAAATTGAAGGCCGCATAGTTAAAGATTAAAGACCACAAAAATATATCTGTACAAAAGGCATTGGGTTATTCATTAAAGGACCACTATAGTGCCAGGAAAACATACTCGTTTTCCTGGCACTATAGTGCCCTGAGGGTGCCCCCACCCTCAGGGACCCCCTCCCGCCGGGCTGGATGGAGAGGAAGGGGTTAAACTTACCTCTTTCTCCAGCGCCGGGCGGGGAGCTCTCCGCCTCTTCGGCTGAATGCGCATGCGCGTCAAGAGCCGCGCGCGCATTCAGCCAGTCTCATTTACAATGCTTTCCTATGGACGCTGGCGTCTTCTCACTGTGATTTTCACAGTGAGAAGCACCCAAGCGCCTCTAGCGGCTGTCATTGAGACAGCTACTAGAGGCTGGATTAACCCAAATATAAACATAGCAGTTTCTCTGAAAATGCTATGTTTATAGAAAAAAAGGGTTAACCCTAGCTGGACTAGGCACCCAGACCACTTCATTAAGCTGAAGTGGTCTGGGTGCCTATAGTGGTCCTTTAAACACTGAATTCTGTTGAACTGAAAACCGAACTGTAAAACTTAGGCAAGCACAACCAAACTGCGACTGTAGCAGAGTTGGAAATTTTTTACCAAATCGGTAATTTTTTCCTATTCATTATTTATCTCACTAGTAAATAAACCCAAGAGTAAATAGGTTTCCAGTGCATCATTTAGGAAAAAGAATTATTATTATATTATTTATATAGCGCCGTCAAATTCCGCAGCGCTTTACAATGGGTGGACGAACAGACACGTAGTTGTAACCAGACAAGTTGGACACACAGGAACAGAGGGGTTGAGGGCCCTGCTCAATGAGCTTACATGCTAGAGGGAGTGGGGTAAAATGACCCAAAAGGTAAGGATAGTATTAGACTAGTGACAGCGCACAAGTATATCTTTTAGTAATGTAGCCAAGAGAGGAGGACCAGCGTTAGTGTAATATTAAGGCAGACCAAGGTAAGTGCTTACTTGACATGAAGCACTGTTTTACTTTCATATCACACCACTGGTTCTGAAAGGGTTTGAATAAGATTTATTGAAGGGTTGAGATTTGAAACAAGGTGCAAGTCTCCAAAAGTGGTGTAATCACCATTAAAAACCAGTGGAATCGGCTTAAATATTCCATTGATCATTACAACATATTTACAATTTTGTGCCAAGTTTTAGAACACAATGCTTTGATAAATCTCCCCCTTTAAGGTTTCAGCAGTGTTTCATTGTGTTCTTCAGCCAAAGGCCCTATGATTTAAATCTGTAAAGAAAACCTATTTGGATAAGAATTATTTATTTATTTATTATTGCCATTTATATAGCGCCAACAGATTCCGTAGCGCTTTACAATATTATGAGAGGGGGATTTAAATATAAATAGGACAATTACAAATAAACTTACAGGAACAATAGGTTGAAGAGGACCCTGCTCAAACGAGCTTACATTCTATAGGAGGTGGGGTGTAAAACACATTAGGACAGGAATTTACAATCAAATAAGGTGGGCTGCCCTTCAGGAGAGGGCAAGAGACAGGTATGTGAGGTAAGGGTTAGTCTTGGAGGCCATAAGCTTTCCTAAAGAGATGGGTTTTAAGGCACTTCTTAAAAGATGCAAGACTAGGGGAGAGTCTGATGGCGGTAGGCAGGCTATTCCATAGGAAGGGAGCCGCCCGCGAGAAGTCCTGCAAGCGCGAGTTGGCCGTACGAGTGCGGACAACGGACAGGAGGTGGTCACGGGCAGAACGGAGAGACCGAGAAGGGACATACCTATGGATCTGTGAGGAGATATAAGAGGGGCTAGAGTTGTTCAGTGCTTTATAGGTGTGAGTTAGTACCTTGAATTGACTCCTATAGCATACAGGAAGCCAATGTAAGGACTGGCAGAGGGGTGAGGTGTGAGAGAAACGACTAGAGAGGAAAATCAATCTAGCAGCAGCATTCATTACGGACTGTAAGGGTGCAGTACGGCTATTGGGGAGACCAATCAGGAGAGGGTTACAATAATCCATGCGGGAAATTACTAGAGCATGGACAAGCTCCTTGGTAGTATCTGGTGCAAGAAAGGGGCGGATGCGGGCTATGTTTTTAAGATGGAATCTACAGGATTTGGCAACATGCTGGATGTGAGGCTCAAAGGTGAGACCAGAGTCAAGTATGACGCCAAGACAGCGCGCTTGCAAGGATGGACTGATGTTGGTACCACAAACTTGGAGGGAGAGCGAAAGAGGAGGATCAGTATTAGGAGGAGGAAAGACAAGGAGCTCAGTTTTTGAGAGATTGAGTTTCAGAAAGCGGGAGGACATCCAGTCAGAGATGGAAGAAAGGCAAGCAGTGACACGTTGCAGGACGGCAGGGGAGAGGTCCGGGGAGGAGAGATATAGCTGGGTGTCATCAGCGTACAGGTGGTAGTGAAATCCAAAAGAGGTAATAAATTTGCCAAGAGAGGCAGTATAAAGAGAAAATAGAAGGGGACCAAGGACGGAGCCTTGGGGAACTCCAACCGAGACAGGGCAAGGGGAGGAGGTATCATTAGAAAAGGAGACACTGAATGAGCGTTGGGAGAGATAGGAGGAAAACCACGAGAGGACAGAGTCACAGAGACCAAGCGATTGAAGAGTTTGAAGAAGGAGAGCATGATCAACGGTGTCAAAGGCCGCTGAGAGGTCAAGAAGAATTAGTATGGAGTAGTGGCCTTTGGATTTAGCTGCGATTAGGTCGTTAGTAACTTTGATAAGGGCAGTCTCTGTAGAGTGGAGAGGGCGGAAGCCAGATTGAAGAGGGTCAAGGAGAGAGTTGGAATTGAGGAAATGAGACACACGGGTAAAGACAAGTCTTTCCAGAAGCTTTGAGGAAAAAGGGAGCAGGGATATGGGACGGTAGTTAGAGGGGGTGGATGGGTCGAGGGATGGTTTTTTTAGTATAGGTACTACAGTGGCATGTTTAAGGTCAGCAGGGACGATGCCAGAGGAGAGCGAGCAGTTGAAGATGTGTGTTAGAGAAGGCACGAGACAAGTGGAGAGAGATCTAATAAGGTGAGATGGGACAGGATCGAGCGGGCAAGTGGTGGGGCGAGAGGAGCAAAGAAGAGCAGCCACCTCTTGGTCAGTAGCTGGGGAGAATGTCTGAAGGGTAGGAAAGGCATGATCTATGTGTGATTGAGAAACAGAAAGGCAAGGAGGGGAGAATTCTTTCCTTAGCTGTTCAATCTTGTCAGTGAAGTAACATGCGAAGTTATCAGCAGTAAGGTTAGTTTTGGGGGTGGCCACAGCAGGGCGAAGAAGAGAATTAAAGGTGTGAAAGAGACGCCTGGGGTTGCGGGAACATGAACTAATGAGAGTGGAAAAATAGGACTGTTTGGCAAGGGCAAGGGCTGCACTGTATGAACACAATATGAATCTATAATGGAGAAAGTCTGATTGTGTACTTCCTCCAGGAGCGTTCAGCACAACGGGAGCATCTTTGCAGGTAGCGCGTTGATTTAGTATGCCATGGTTGGGGGCGGGTCCTCCTCGAGGTGCTTGTTTGGAGTGGCGCTGCAGTGTTCAAGGCAGATGTAAGAGTAGAGTTATATATGGAGATGGCCTGTGAAGGACAGGAGAGGGAAGGGATGGACAGCAGTTGTGAATCAATGTCAGCTGACAACTGTTGGAGATCAAGAGAATTAAGGTCCCTCCTGAGTTGAGGGGGGTTAGGCTGAGGTTTGTGGGTGAGGGGGTATGTGAGAGCAAATGATAAGAGGTGGTGATCAGAGAGTGGATATGGAGTGTTGCAGATATTAGATACTGTACATGCATAAGTGAAGATTAGGTCAAGGGTATTGCCAGCTACATGGGTGGGAGAATCTGCCCACTGCGATAGCCCGAGGGAGGAAGTCATGGAAAGTAGTTTGGTGGCTGCAGAGGTCAAAGGTGGGTTTATAGGAATATTGAAGTCCCCGAGAATTAGGGATGGAATGTTAGAAGAGAGGAAATAGGGTAGCCAGGCAGCAAAGTGGTCAAGGAAGAGAAGAGGGGAACCAGGGGGGCGGTAAATAACAGCAATGTTAGCAGAGAAGGGTTTGAAAAGGCGAATTGAGTGTATTTCAAATGATGGGAAAGAGAGAGAAGGGGGGGTGGGAAGAGGTTTAAAAGAGCAGTGAGGGGAGAGGAGAAACCCAACACCACCACCTTTACATTCAGAGTTTCTTGGGTTGTGGGTAAGTTGGAGACCACCGAAGGACAAAGATGCAGGGGTGGCAGTGTCAGAGGGGGAGAGCCAGGTTTCTGTTATGGCTAGTAAATCTATGAGTCTTCCACTCATTAGTTTCTAATAAAGAACACTAATGTCCGCAGCCCACAATGCTATAAATCAGTCTTTACTATGGCCACCACGTAAAGGTAGCCTGGCCTTATTCAACACTTTTTTTTGTTTTGTTAAAATATAGGCACCCAGACCACTTCAGCTCATTGAAATGGTCTGGGTGCAGTGTCCCAGTTTCCCTACCCTGCAACGGTAATTATTGCAATCTCTGAGAAACTGCAACAATTAACTGCTAGGGTTTGCTTGACCTCTAGTGGCGCTCTATCAGACGGCCACTAGAGGGACTTCCGGGTGGTTAGGCAATATTTGGTCGCCTGACACTGTACGTCCTCACGATATGCATGAGGACCTCCAGCATCACCCAACACCCCATAGAAAAGCACTATACAACTCTTTCCTATGTGCGAAGTCCTAATGCAGCACGCTGCGATCACCACGCTTGTGCTTTAGGTTCCCTTTCACCGGCTGAAGTCAGTGGAGGCGGAGCCTGAACCAGCACCGAGGGACATCAGCACTGGTCTCAGGTAAGTGACAGAAGGGGTTTTTAATCGCAAGTGGCGCAATGAAAGGTGGCACCATAGGGAGCTATAGTGCCAGGAAAGCAATTATGTTGTCCTGGCACTATAGTTTTCCTTTAAGCCTTGGCCAAGCTCTAAAAAGGTTAAAACGTTTCTAAGTCATGTATTGTTTGTAGCTGTAATAAACTCACTTTGGGCTGCAATCATTTTTGTTCCTGCAATTCCTGATAACATTAAACTCTTGTGGCCATTATTTTCAGTGCCTGACAAAATGTACGACTCTGAAAATAAAGGAAGCAAATCAAAATTGTGTTTGGAGTCATGTGCCCATAATTAATATATTAATTAAATATATAGCAATGATTTCTTATCAAGAACATTTAAAATCATACTAATTCAATTTACTACAAAACATAAAAATTGTAAACATTATTAATGAAAATATATATAAACATTTTTTGTATTTTTTTATTTTTTATAATTTTCCTAAATTAAGCATTCTGAGCGGCAGATCAGCTACTATCAACCCTGTAACCATGAAAGGGTTTTAGCTCTACAGGTTAATTCACTAAACAAACAGTGAACTGTTGTAAACCAACAAAGAAAACAAATACTTAACATGTTTTCCGACTGACCTATTTTCCCAAAAATTTTAATACATTTTATTAACTTGTCACAACTCACCATTTGTTGGATAAACCCACCAGGAATGCCGCTTATCCTCTGTGACATTACAAGAGTTAATTATTCATGGAACATTGGCAATAAACTGTTTTAATAAAAGCAATCCATTGTTCTCTTTAAGTCCGTTACTTTAGTTTCTCTGCAGTTCGATTACTCATGGCTGGTGCACACGTCATGTGACTTACCCACATGCTTATCTAGTGGTTTCCAGGAGAGCTGGCACATTGAAGTTTATTTACTAAACCTTGGTGTGTTTTAAACTGACATCACGCAAAAAAAAAAAAAGATAAAATAGCCAAACAGCAATACTTTCCAACTCTAATCTCCCGGGTTCATTTTACTATACAACAGCATTTTTCATGATGGATCTGGAAACTGGAGAGCCAATGTTTCCCACTTTTGCTATGCAGCATAGCAGACAGATTAGTTTCCCAGAACAGGAGTTTCCAGGATTCCTACTACACATAATAGAGTTTAGCTACGGCAACATGACGGAATCGAACAATATTAAACTTCATGACATTCACTTTCTAGAATTATCTAAAATTATTTCATATCAGGAGTTTCACAAATCTGTTAAGAAGAAGTTTGAAGCTTTGAAAGCCCCTCTGGCATTGGAGCCTGGGTTGTATATTAGTACATGGCAGTTTATTCACATTGACTGTTTTGCAATTCAGTAGCAAATAAAAAAAAAAAAAATCCGTTCTATATAGACATATACAAAATAAAAACCAGCATAAAAAATACACAGTGGCAAATGGTATATATAAAATACTTAAAGGGACACTCCAGGCACCCAGACCACTTCTGCCCATTGGAGTGGTCTGGGTGCCAACTCCCACTACTCTTAACCCTGCAAGTGCAATTATTGCCGTTTTTAATAAATTGCAATAATTACCTTGCTGGGTTAACTCCGCCTCTAGTGGCTGTCTACTAGACAGCCACTAGAGGGCACTTCCTGGTTTCTAGCACAGGAAACCTGTGCTAGAGCGTCGCTGGACGTCCTCACGCTATGTGAGGACCGCCAGCGTCGCTCATTTCCCCATAGGAACGCATTGAAATGCATTTTCAATGCTTTCCTATGGGGAGAGCTAATGCGCCACCTCGCCCATCGGCCGACGCAATACAGAGAAGGAGCAGCGGAAGAGGAGGAAGCAGCGACGTGGGACACCCCTTCAGCAACCGGGGATTGGAGTTTCCCTTTAAAACTCCAATAGTATGTTCAATGTAGTTCCACAGATAGAATACAGTACATCTAGAAGAAATATGAAAAAACCCATAGTATAAAACTGTATATATATATATATATAAAGTGAAATTGTTATGGAAAGCAGCTCAATTTCTGACTGACAGAGACTGTCTACTCTCCTGTACTTCTTGGGGAAGTATGGGGCACTGTAACACTGCATCCAGAGGCTCCACACTCCAAAAATCCCCTGAGACCTGTGAACTGTTCCACCAGGCCCCAGGGACTTGTGCTCCCAAGAGCACCCCTACGGGAGCCCTCACCTTCTTCAGAGCACAGTTCTGCGCAGGACATACCTAACTTGATGAAGACAACAGTGGCTGGGTCAAACTTGATGGTAGCAGCTACTCTACATCCCTCACAAGCTACAGGTACAAGACCTCCTATGCCACAGCTCAGGCCTGCTAGAGTAGAGGCCAGGGCCACATGATGCCTAACACTTCAGGGGCAGATGACTTGAACACTCTGAATGAATTCCGAGCAGTAGCAGAGGCCAGACCAGGTGTGCAGGTGATGGATGTTAATCTACCGGCTAGTAGGCCCTCCCGTGTGACATTAAGGCTTTATTCGCAGCAGATATCTTGGTGGTGAGGGAGGAGGTAGCCACTCTAGAGGGCCGCATACAGGCTGAGGGATAGAATCACACTCACATGACTCAGAGTCGTACCAGGCTCTGTGTAGAAAGCCTCAGGGTGCCTATATAGGCTTGGAGAAATCCTCCTCTTAGCAGGACATGGAAATCCCAATGTTTGGGTTAAAAGTATACAATGAATATAACAGGATTAAAAAAGTAAAAACAATCAAAGCAATGAAAAGTAAGGTGGCGAGGTTAATTATAGAAGTGTGAATAATGCAAAGTAAATGTCAGTAAGTAAAAGCTCACGGCTGGCATCACCACCTAAACAAGAGTCCAAAGTACGCAATAAAAGCTAAGGTGGCGTGCCTAATTAAAGCAGTGGTAATGCCAGCCGTGAGCTTTTACTTACTGACATTTACTTTGCATTAAACACACTGCTATAATTAGGTACACCATCTTAGGATTAAAAAAGTTAAATCAATTAAGGCAATAAAATGTAAGATGGTGTACCTAATTATAGCAGTGTGTTTAATGCAAAGTAAATGTCAGTAAGTAAAAGCTCACGGCTGGCATTACCACTGCTTTAATTAGGCACGCCACCTTAGCTTTTATTGCGTACTTTGGACTCTTGTTTAGGTGGTGATGCCAGCCGTGAGCTTTTACTTACTGACATTTACTTTGCATTATTCACACTTCTATAATTAACCTCGCCACCTTACTTTTCATTGCATTGATTGTTTTTACTTTTTGAATCCTGTTATATTCATTGTAAACTTTTAACCCAAACATTGGGATTTCCATGTCCTGCTAAGAGGAGAATTTCTCCTAACCTGTATAGGCACCCCGAGACTTTCTACACAGAAGCTGGTATGGCTCTAAATCATGTGAGTGTGATTCTATCCCTCACCTTGCACTTTATTTATATACAGTTTTACACTGTGTTTTTTGTATTTCTCATATATGTACTACAGTAATATGTGTAACTACATTGAAAATACTATTGGAGTTTTAAAGGGACACTAAACTCACCAGAACAACTACAGCTTAATTGAGTTGTTCTGGTTAGTATAGTCAGTCCCCGCGGCCTTTTTTTTACTGTAAACACTGCCTTTTCAGATAAATGGCAGTGTTACATTGCTCCCTAGTGATACCTCTAATGGCCACTCCTAAAACGGCTATTTGAGGTGCTTCCTAGGGCAGTGCTGCATAGTATGCAGCATGCTGCACTGACGTTCAGCGTCTCCACACTCTGCATGGATCTTATTATTGAATTAAAAAACATATTTTATTAAAGGTTATACTTGAACAAAGTACTTGATATAAATTAAAACAGAAAAAAAACAACCACATAATTACTTTACTAAAAACAGGGTGTAGGCTAGATGGAACTAAGTGACAGTTTGCTTCTATTGCTCAATGTAAAATGTTCCCATGTTTAGGGAATTTTATGAATTCACACAACAAATTAAGGCCCTCCAGTTCCCTAGAGTAAAAGTACAATTGTACATGTATATTCACAAAATCCCCTAAACACAGGAAAGTTTCATATTGAGAAATAAAAGAAAGAGAGTCACTTAGTTCTACCTAGGCTACACCCTGTTTCTAATAAGTGTTTTCTGTGTTTTTTCGATTTAGGTCTTGGTTCAAGTATAACCTTTAATAATATACCACTTGGGAGTAAAAGCTACCGTATTCTAAGCAGATGGCAAAGATTGATACCTGGTGGGGTGGGGAGTGGGTGTTAAAGGGATTCTATAGTGCCAGGAAAACAAACCCATTTTCCTGGCACTATAGGCTCCTGCAGTGCACCCCCTCCCTTGCGCCCCACAGCGCTGAAGAGGTTAAAATCCCTTCAGTCACTTACCTGAATCCAGCACCGATGTCCCTCGGCGCTGGGTCAGGCTCCACCCACGCTCCTATTGGCATTATTCAATGCTTTCTTATGGGGAAAATCTGAAACTGAAGGTCCTCATGCAGGACGTGAGGATATCCAGTGTCAGATAACGGACCAAAGGTCTGTTTCGATTCCGGAAGTCCTTCTAGTGAAAAGCTTGATTGGTAACAAATATCTCTGGATGTACAGTGTTTTTTTTAAGCAGAAAAATGGCACATACAGATTTCTATGAAAATTACCACTTCTAAATGCAGAAGTGGTCATGACAATTGGAATAACCCTTTAATGACAAAGTATTTTGCACCTCCCCTTCTCTACTATGCCTCAAATTGAAAGAAAATTCATACACCGTTCAAAAAACTTTAACCCCTTAAGGGTGGGCGTCCACGCTGTCCTATGCACTTACCCGCTCGCCAGCAATCGCATTGGGGGAGGGGGAACTTACCTGGCTTCCCAGGGAGTCCCCCTGCGGCCTTCCTTGCGACGACCTCATGATCACATGGACGGAAAAGCCATCCATAGCAGTGCTAGCAGGGAGAGTGCCTGGAATGACAGGTAGTCCTCCTGCTGCCTGAAAAAAAGTAAAATAAAAAGGTTAAAAACAGTTTAAAATTAAATTATATATACTTAGATCATATATATATATATATATATATATATATACACACACACACTTACACACAAACTAAGTGTATTTTAATATTTATATATAGTAATATCAAGATACATGTAGAATGATATTCAATATTTATAATATGAATAAATAAATCTATGAATACTGTAATCTGTTCAGCATTATTTAGCCCTGTGTGACAGGGCTGGGTCTGTCCCTGATTTATTCACTTTTTAAGAGCCATTAGTTCTGGTTTAGACTTCTCTTTCACAATCTCTTAATAATTATATTTCCCTCCATTTCCAATTAAATATTGACTTCCCATCATTAATGTGGGAAACCCCTGTAACACACAGAAGCTCTTGCTGTGTTAGGACTGAAAATATACAGCAAGAGCTTTGACTTTTGCTTCCCCTGTGTCTTTGGCGCCAAATGGAGTAAGAGCATTCCTAAACTACCTCTCCCATGATGCCTAGTGGCAGTATTGATGTTAAAGTGCTCATGGGAGATGTAGTTCGCGCTCCTAAGCCCCTCATTTCTCCTGCATTACAGTAAGTGAGCATTAATCAGTGAGTTCCTGTACGCAGTAGGGTTAATATACTCCATTACTGTAGGAAAATGTGCATTCTGTCAGGATGGCTGCTCACCTACTTGGGCCTTTTACCTTTTCCAAAATGGCAGCCCGTGCGCTCTGAGGGCCTGCCCCACGGAATGACGCCAGCACTCTGACTACGTCACGGCCTGAAAGCGCGCCACGGTTTAAAGTACCCGGAGAGGGACTGGCAGCCGCTGATATTGGGGGACAGTGGGCCAGGTTTAGGGGCGCTAAGGGTAACACAGGGTCTCATTATAACAGGGCTGAATCCTTGGCGTCCCCTATCGGCCGGGTGAGTAATACACACAGTGATTCTCTGACTGTAGGGGGAGGCAGTGATTACTGCGGGCTAATCCTGTCTCACAGCTCCTTTAACACCCTATAGCCTGCCTTAAAGGACCACTATAGGCACCCAAACCACTGCAGCTTAAAGGACCCATATAGACACCCACACCTCTGCAGCTTAAAGGACCACTCACTATAGGCACCCAGAACGCTGCAGCTTAAAGGACCACTATAGGCACCCACACCTCTGCAGCTTAAAGGACCACTATAGGCACCCACACCTCTGCAGCTTAAAGGACCACTATAGGCACCCACACCTCTGCAGCTTAAAGGACCACTATAGGCACCCACACCTCTGCAGCTTAAAGGACCACTATAGGCACCCACACCTCTGCAGCTTAAAGGACCACTATAGGCACCCACACCACTGCAGCTTAAAGGACCACTATAGGCACCCACACCTCTGCAGCTTAAAGGACCACTATAGGCACCCACACCTCTGCAGCTTAAAGGACCACTATAGGCACCCACACCACTGCAGCTTAAAGGACCACTATAGGCACCCACACCACTGCAGCTTAAATGACCACTATAGGCACCCACACCACTGCAGCTTAAAGGACCACTATAGGCACCCACACCACTGCAGCTTAAAGGACCACTATAGGCACCCACACCACTGCAGCTTAAATGACCACTATAGGCACCCACACCACTGCAGCTTAAAGGACCACTATAGGCACCCACACCACTGCAGCTTAAAGGACCACTATAGGCACCCACACCACTGCAGCTTAAAGGACCACTATAGGCACCCACACCACTGCAGCTTAAAGGACCACTATAGGCACCCACACCACTGCAGCTTAAAGGACCACTATAGGCACCCAGAACACTGCAGCTTAAAGGACCACTATAGGCACCCAGACCACTGCAGCTTAAAGGACCACTATAGGCACCCACACCACTGCAGCTTAAAGGACCACTATAGGCACCCACACCACTGCAGCTTAACCCCTTAAGGACCAAACTTCTGGAATAAAAGGGAATCATGACATGTCACACATGTCATGTGTCCTTAAGGGGTTACAGGACCACTATAGGCACCCACACCACTGCAGCTTAAAGGACCACTATAGGCACCCAGAACACTGCAGCTTAAAGGACCACTATAGGCACCCAGAACACTGCAGCTTAAAGGACCACTATAGGCACCTAGACCACTGCAGCTCAAAGGACCACTATAGGCACCTAGACCACTGCAGCTTAAAGGACCACTATAGGCACCTAGACCACTGCAGCTTAAAGGACCAATATAGGCACCCACACCACTGCAGCTTAAAGGGCCACTATAGGCACCCACACCTCTGCAGCTTAATGAAGTGGTCTGGGTGCCAGGTCCATCTAGGATTAACCCTTTCTGCTGTAAATATAGCAGTTTCAGATAAACTGCTATGTTTTCCTATGGGTTAATCCAGTCTCTAGTGGCTGTCTCATTGATAGCCACTAGAGGCTGCTTCCGCGATTCTCACTGATTTTCACAGTGAGAAGACACCAGCGTCTATAGGAAAGCATTGAGAATGCTTTCCTATGGACTGACTGAATGCACGCGTGGCTCTTGCTGTGCATGCGCATTCAGTCAATGACGGGAAAAGGAGGCGGAGAGTCCCCGAGGGAGCCCGGCGGTGGAGAAAAGGTAAGTGTTTAACCCCTACCTCACCCTAGAGCCCGGCGGGAGGGGGACCCTAATGGTGGGGGGGGGGGGGGGGGACCTAGAGACCCTATAGTGCCAGGAAAACAAGTATGTTTTCCTGGCACTATAGTGGTCCTTTAAAAATGGTTTCCTTTCTCCATACATGAACATCTAAATCATTTCTGTAAGACACACAGTGTACATCACTATGGACCCCATTATAACCTATAGCAATATAACATGATGGCCATGAGATCACGTTTAGCATCATTTATTCTTATTAATATGAGCGCTAATGAGCTACTTATTGAACCTATTTAATAAACTCTATATCTAGTAAAGGATGTTGTGTACATTCACAGCACATATGTCGTGTTTATGCAAAGCTACCCACATAGTAAACCCAGAAAATGCAGAGCATGGCTTTTAAGTGGGTCTATCAGGCCTAACACTTGCCACCGGCTAGCTCTGATTTGGGTTTAAACAATTTTGTGGATGGTGACTTAGATTAATACATTTTGGTCAGCTTGTGTGTCTCATATAAATGATACACATAAATAGCCCCTACTAGTCTAATCACAATTATTCTTTCACTAGTTTAACCCGTTCAGACACAGCTTCAGAAGTAAAAGGCCGGCATGACGGAAAGTTCCCGTCATGTGCTCTTAAGGGGTTAATACATTACAATATAATGAGAAATAGCTTTCTTGCTGCCATACTTTTTTATAGCGTTTGCGTTATTCGGCATAACTATGTCTGGATAATTTTAAACCTAGTTAAGACAGCTTGTGATTAAACAGGACAGGTGTGAGGTGTGGTGCTGTATACACAGGTAAAATCAGTAGCTGCGCAAAGATGCTTTGTGATGAATTGGACATTTTTTTTTTTAGTAATGATATACATTTACTCCTGTAGATACAGCAGCTGAATCATGGGAATTCAAGGATTGCTCCAGTTTCTAAAGGATGCATCTGAGTCTGTCCACATGAAGAAGTATAAAGGGCAGACCGTTGCTGTGGACACCTATTGCTGGCTGCATAAAGGGGCTTTTGCTTGTGCGGAAAAATTGGCTAAAGGAGAGCCAACTGACCAGTAAGTGACGTGTTTGGTTGTTACTGTATCTTGCTTTATAAAGTCTCATCACATTCTGCAGGGATATACGTTGATAGCCAGTTTTTGTTTTTACATTAGATTTTGTTATATGATGTGTGGTTAATAATCATGGGAGTTTTTCAACGTGAAGATTGCCTTCATTAAATGAAACATGAATATTATAAAAAAATACTCATTCACAAAACATAACCATAAAAACAAGGAAACGTAGCAGTTCATTATAAGCCTCAACAGAGTGCCAAGCACTGTTCTCGGTTTGGCATCTTAAGAAACAATTTGCTATTTGGTATTCCATGCCATGAATGGATATCAATGAGCATCTAAAGTGGTCACACTGGTTTGATGCTTAGGGCAAGTTCTACTGCCCACTGACTCGGTTTAGTAAATGAACTCCCAAGTTATTTCCCTTAATTCACTGCATTCTTTACCTGCATGTGGATATGTCATGTGACAGTCATTGCTATCATTTTGCAGGTATGTTGCTTACTGTATGAAGTTTGTTCATATGCTTCTGATGAACGGGGTCAAACCAATACTTGTATTTGATGGATGCACATTGCCTTCCAAAAAAGATGTTGAAAAAGCAAGACGAGAGTAAGTATTTGCAAATATTCTAGAGTTTTTTTTATTATACTATACTTTGTGGGCTGGTATTTCTCATGCTGCTTGTTTTTTCCATGCTTCAGCTCCGTTTATTTACTACGCACCGAATTGTCATGAGTTGCAAATTTTAAGCTCAAACACTGGATTTTGGGAAAATAGCGAATTGGGCAATTTAACGTATCGTGAAAAACTAACTCTAAAAATTTTATTTTATTTTACTGGTTACTTTTTGGAGTCTATTTGACCTGGATGGTATTGATGGGGTATATACCGGTACTTTCTTTGTTTAATGGTGTGCAAATTTCTGTAAATAAAAATATATTTACAAAATGACTACATTTCCTTGCATTTGTTTGTGATTTAAACTAATGCAGCATGGAGACTTCCAATGTAGTGCTGCAGATTGTGTACAAAAAACAAACAAACCACAAGCACCTGTGTGACTGAGTGGGTAGACTTTGCTAATGTCAGTTTGAGTGTTCATGTCTGCTCAGCCAAAGGTGAGTGCAGTATAGAATGCATTGATAAATCTTGTCTTGCAGGAAGCGGCAGACTAATTTGCAAAAGGGGAAACAGCTGCTGCGAGAAGGCAAATTATCGGAAGCCCGAGATTGTTTTTCACGCTCCATTAACGTAACCTCTGCAATGGCACATGAAGTTATTAAAGTATGGAACTATTTTTAAATACTAATATGTGTATTATTTAAATAGGTGGATATACAGCTTGCATTATACTGTAATTCAAAAGTAAAAAAATACTTGTGTTAACTTATTTCTTCTTTTAAAATAAAATTTCAAGATTAACTCGTTATTGGATATTCAATAGAAATCCATTAGCTGAACACGTTGGGCTTTGAGTTAAATATGCTGGACATCTGAATGTGTGTGTTCCTTTTTGACATATTCAGTGCAGTGCAATGCTGCAGAATTGTTTAACCCCTTAAGGACACATGACGTGTGTGACACGTCATGATTCCCTTTTATTCCAGAAGTTTGATCCTTAAGGGGTTAAGAGGCTACAGCTGACCGTATGCCCTATTCAGGGGTGCTTATACTAATCTACACATTTTGGATTTCAGAAATGGATAGATTTAACCTGTGTTTTTATAACGCAGCCATGTAAAATACATTTGTAGAGAGTGATTGAGTGGCTAATTATTTAACTGGCTTTGCATTGTGGTAACTGTAGTATTCCGCAGCCACGGTTGGGTATTACTGGTCTAAGTTCTAGCAGGGGTGAAGTGGTGTTACAGACAGTGTTGGCTAACAGCATCACAGCAGATAATCGAAATATCCCATGATGCTCTGCTAAATCAGAATGACGTGTGTTAAATTCTTGCAGGTGGACAGCTATTTTTTATTTTATTTTTTTGGTCAAGTCTTCGTGAAATGTTAACCGGATCCCATTTATTTTCTGTTTCTGAATGTATCGGCAAATAATAAGTGACTGCTTCTGATTGGCTCAATTTCCAATGTGTATATATGTAATTTTAAGGACCTACACAGTCCTGACCATGTTCTTCATCCTAACTTAGTTAGTTGAATGATACATGCTAAATCAAACTATGTATACAACTGGAATTCTTTGTGTATCTAGTGAAGAGACTGTAATATCTGGATTTTGCTTGGTAGACTGCTCGCGCAGAAGGCGTGGACTGCATTGTTGCTCCCTATGAAGCGGATTCCCAGCTGGCGTACTTAAATAAAAATGGTTTTGCTCAAGCGATTATTACTGAAGATTCTGATCTGCTGGCGTTTGGTTGTAAAAAGGTAACTCCAATGTGTGTATGAGGGCCACAAAACAGGTTGACATGAATTAAATGTTAATTCTTCAGCTTTTGTGGAACTATAATTGTGCATGATGTCCATCCACGCAGAGTTTGACAAACTTCATGGAAGTTGTAGTTCAACTGCTTCAGAGCAAAGCCCACCCCCCCTTCGTGGACCATCCCGTTATACCTCTAGGGCAGTGATTCCCAACCCAGTCCTCTAGGCACACCTACCAGTCCAGGATTTAAGGATTATCCAGTTTTGTCTAAGGTGTTTTTAGAAAAAAAAGAAAAAACACCTTCGACAAAACTGGGTAATCCTTTAAATCCTGGACTGGTAGGTGTGCCTTGAGGACTGGGTTGGGAAAAACTGCTCTAGTGTAGTACCATGTTCTCTGTACTTTCTTACAGAGCTAAATGGACCTCCATTAAAATTTGTGTCTAATTCTTTGTGCATGTGATTACTGTAACTGTACATATAGATTATATATAGAATACTGAAATTGAGTGTATTACCCCTGTTTCCTATTTGTGCTTTAGAATCTCTGTGAAATTATTTGTTTGATCTAGCCGTGAGCATGTCTGATCTTTATTTCATAGGTGATTTTAAAATTAGATAAGTTCGGGAACGGTCTAGAAATCGACCAGGCACGGCTGGGAATGTGTAAACAGCTTGGGGACGTATTCACGGAAGAAAAATTTCGTTATATGTGCATTCTGTCTGGCTGTGATTATCTTCCTTCTATTCATGGCATTGGTCTGGCTAAAGCTTGTAAACTTATAAAAACTGCAAACAACCCTGATATTCTAAAGGTAACTCATTTGGTGGGATGGAATGGCTTTTTACATCTCAACTATATGTCTTGATTGTGCAGCAATGGGCATATTGGGTGAATGAAATGTTCTGTCAACATTGTAGCCAATTATTGGTCACTGGTAGAACAAAAGTGACACAGTCTGATATATATAGATATATATTTAACTTTTCCTTAAACCAAACCTCAATTTTCTTCCTTGTATCTTTTTTTTTTTTTTTTACATTTTGCTTGTATTTTAACATGCTCTGCAAAACTGATGTGCATTGTAATTCTCTGCACCACGTAAATAGAGGTAGTTTTTCTTTAAAACCATGTCTCTTATGGAATGTTATTGATCCTATATAATATGCTGTACAAAAGCTATGAAAAAGTCACTTCAAATGGTCCAAATATCAAAAAGAATTAATGTTTTTCTGCAGATGTGTTTTCTTCATTCTTTTGTCTGTGTGTTTGACTTTGTATTCATATCCGTTAATGTCTGTTGCCAGTTCTAAAATATTCTGGGATGTGTAAATTTTTCTGTTTATATTATAGGTCATAAAGAAAATTGGGCAGTACTTGAAAATGAATATTACAGTTCCCGATGGGTATATAGATGGATTTGTCCGTGCCAATAATACATTCCTTTACCAACTGGTATTTGACCCTGTGAACAGGAAATTGATTCCTCTGAATCCGTACGATAATGACGTTCAACCTGAAGAATTGGATTATGCTGGACCGTATCCTTTTTATATATGCATTTATGTGTCTGTAAATCGGGTGGTGTTTTTTGTTGTTTTTTTTTGGTGTTGATATACTTAAAAAAAAAATGAGCCAGAGCATAAAGACAACTGGATTGTAGATGCACTGCCGTTTGAGTCTCCTTTGTGCTGTGTTTGCAGTCATTAAACCAAATATTTCTGTCCTTCTAGACCTCTCCTGCACGCTCTGTAGGGATTCTCTAATAAATAGGCCAAAAATACAAACTGGACAATAATGTGTATATATAATGAGAACGGTTTGCGCCACATCGATGTAACCTGGCAGGCAAGGAAAGTGAACTGTAATGCGCATGCGTGAACATTGATAAAGAGATGCTGGGAGAACTGTGTAAGGTCCCAAAGTGCCTACTTTGAATGTGGCATCATTGTCTTATGTACAATGTTTCTTGTATCTTCTTCAATAAATGTTTCTATTTTTTTTTTTTTTTTTTTTTAATTATATGGCTAGTTCAGCGTTTCCAAACTAGTGTTCCGCGGAACCCTTCGAGAACAAAATTGGGGTTCCGCTGTGATCTGACCATCGGGTGGCTCATGCACTTAGGGCCACCTGATGGCTATTATCGCTGAACAAGGGCCTGGTCGGGAGCCGTGGCTCTTTAAGCTGGGCCCCTGCACTATCGGTGGACTGGGAGGAAGTGACAGCACGTCCTCCCAGTCTCATTAGAGAAACTGACGCGTGGGAGGAATGCAGTGAGTGATAACTAGGTTGGAGGCAGCAGCACACCGCATGGATGCTCACTCCCATCAGCCTCAGACAGGACCAGACCTCCAAGCAAGCCACCCTCCTGGGCACCAAGGTAAGCTAACAGGAAGGTGACTGCAAATACAAACATTTTAACTTGTGTGTATCTGTGCCTGTGTGTGTATCAGTGTGTGCATCTAAGTGTGTGTGTGTGTGTGTGTACCTGTGTTTCTATCTGTGCCAGTGTATGTATCTGTGCATCAGTGTGTATGTGCCAGTGTATATATCTGTATTAACAAAAAATGGTACCAGTATGTATATATCTGTCAGTGTGTATGTGCCAGTATTTGTATCTGTGTCAGTGTTTGAATATGTGCTACTGTGTGTATCTGTGTGTCAAAGTGTGTGCATGTGTCAAGGTGTGTATCTTTTTCTGTGTGTGTGTAGGTGTCTATATGTGTGTAAATATGTATGTAGCAGTGTATGTGCATACATCCCAGCAATCAAACACTAACACAACATGCAAACACATCCCATACAAACATAAACATTACACACACAAAACAAAAGTTAGTGTTAATATTTGTTTGTGTGTGAAAAATGCAAATAACTAATTTGAACGACAATTTTGGCCAGTGTTTGTGACTAAGTGACTACTAAAAAAGACTGGACAATACCCCATTTGCAATACCTTGGGTTGTCTACTATTGCAAATGGTATGCCATCATAGGGGTAATTTTCATTCCTGGGCTACCATGCGGTCTCAAAGGCAACGTAACCAAGTCCCTATACCGCGATCACTGGCAACTGGGTAAGTACATAGGACGGCGGGGACGTGCTATGCAGCCCCCCGGCGTTTAGACCCAGGTCCCTAAGGACGGCATAGCATGCCCGCCGTCCTTAAACCCTTAAGGCCGTGTGACATGTCATGATTCCCTTTTATTCCAGAAGTTTGGTCCTTAAGGGGTTAAGAAGCTAAAATTACATACAAACACCAACTTTACACAAAAAGGCACACTAGCTCCTATGTACTAGAATCTGTTTACTATCTGTATAAATTAGTGTATGTATAGCAGAAAAACTAATTTGCTATAAAAGACACTCGGCTAATTTAAAAGGTTTGCGCTGTGGCGCAAAATATTTTTTTGGAGGTGTTCCACGATGTTGGTACACTATGTCAAAGGGTTCCACGTGTATACTTTCCGGACAGACCTCGTACATTGGGATCACTTTATAAATGTAATGTTTCCTAAAATTCCAGACGTGTAACCTTGTACAGTCTGGGATAGTGGGAAGCTAGAATCTTCCTAGTGGGAAGCTAGAATCTTTTTGCCTTTTTTGGGGGTGGGGAGGTTGGGTCTCCCCCCTTCTCCTAAACCTGTGGTGGGGTGACAAAACTGTTTTCCCTAATCTAATATATAGATTTACAGTAATTCACTTAACTGTGAATTGACAGGAGATAGTTGCAGATTTAAGTCCACAGTGCTGAGATAGTTTAGCATAGTTTAGAATTTTTTTTTTGCCTGAAGATTATGCTTTTAATTCCTAACAGTTCAGTTTAGTGGCTAACCCTGAATGTTTTGTTTTAGTTTTTGTGTGACCTATCTACCCTGTACCCTGTAACCTAAAATCTCACCTGTCGTATGTTCCCCTCTGTGTTCTTTTTTTTCTTTTTTTGTTATTCCTTTTCCTTAATTTAACCTAGAAACATTGGTGATTCGGCTGCTTTGCAGATTGCTCTTGGAAACGCTGACGTTAACACCATGGAACAGATTGATTTTTACAATCCAGATGATCCACAGGTATAACACAAGATGTTTATATAAGATGCATCTACTGTACTTCTAGCAACATGTTATCAGCACATCTTGTAAAAAACCTCATTCTGTTTCATTTAATCAAGACGACAAATTGTATTTTCTTTATGAATGCCGGCAATGTATGGGGTATATGTAAAGCATATTAATTCTAAGATTGTCTTTAAACATATACCCTAAGGAAAATATTTGGATTCTTTAGTGCTTCAGAGAGCATTTAATTCACAGAGATATTTGACTTTCATTTTGTCTTTTTAGCCTTCCAAACAACGGAGCCAAAGTTGGAAAAGCAAAGACATTGCGCCTGCGGAGAGCATTTGGAAAAGGAATTACACGCCATCAAAATATGTGGCAACGGAAAGGAAACAAAGTGAGGACAATAACAGCCCCCGCGGGTTAATTCTCCCAAGCAGTAAGACTGCAAAAAGACCTCATGATGGTATGTTTCTGTTATGAAAATTAATTAAATGATCAGTAAATGACGCACTATTTATCAATATTATGTTATGGCACTGGTGCTAAATGTTTTTATGAACCTACCACATTTTAACAGTTTCTGCCTGAACACTTGTGATGTTGCTTGCACTGCTTGGCCTACCACTAGGTTAACCCGTGATTGAGCAGAGAAGCTGTGCAGGGACCTGTGGTATAGATAAATGGAAGCTTGTAATCAAGTTAAATACTTCTCTCTTTTGGTTTTGCACTTAAAGGGTTTCTAAAGTGCCTGGAAAACAAAGCAGTTTTTCAGGCACTGTAGGTTCCTACAGTGCCCCACTCCCGCAGCACCGAAGGGGTTAAAACCCCTTCAGTCATTTACCTGAATCCAGCGCCGATGTCCCTCGGTGCTGGGTCAGACTCCACCTACGCTCGCACTAGGATTTCCCCATAGGAAAGCATTAATCAATGGAGATTCCGGTGACGCTGGAAGTCCTCATACATAGCGTCAGGACATCCAGCGTCATTTATACAACTAAAAGTTGTCAAAGCTCCCAGAAGTCCCTGTAGTGGAGTTAACCCTGAGAGTTAATTATAATATTTACCACTGTAGGGTCATGGGACATTGCACCCAGACCATTTAAACTAGCTGAAATTGTCTGGGTGCCTACAGTGTCCCTTTTAAGTATGCTTGCAGAGGGTGAAGGGGATCTCACAAATTCACGTTTTCTGGCTTAGTTTGAGGAGGATCACATTTGTGGGCATCATATGAAATGTAGCCAGGTGGCTCACTGAGCATCATGAAAAACATAGTTCACAGTTGATGTTTCTGAGCTTACTGTCACATTTGTATGTAGCTAGGTTAATGTATCAATAAAATAAAGAATTCGCTTTTTTGTTGTTTTAAAGGTTTGATCGTTTTTTTACTTCTCTTTGTCTAAAAGGTGGCATGTCAGACTCTGATATCTTTAGCCAGTATTCATTTTCTAAAAACAAGAAAGCCAAACATGAGCCGGATAATCTTTTAACTCAACTGAAGAGTATCAGCCCAACTAAAATCTTACAGCCATTAGAAGATTGTTCCAATAATAAGGCGCAGAATTCGCAGCCAAATGTCCGGAATAAATTTGCTACCTTGTTGCAGAGAAGAAGTGAGGAAGGGGGTTCGGTGTCTGCCATGGGGACGAGGAGCAGGTACGTAACTTGTTAAAGTATCAGTCGTGATAATCGTGATACAGATAAGCATTGATTGACTTGTACTCTGTCTGGTCTCAGTTCAAAAACTCAACATTTGTTATTTTCCTTACTTTGGCTAACTGTGTCCTGTCCTAGGATATTTTATACTCCTGCCCCACAGCTGTTGCCAGTCCACAATATTCAGCTTGCGAGTAATTTTAGAAATGTTGAACCTAAATTGGATGTTCACGTCTATCCTATTTATTTATTTTTCACCTAGCATCTCTGTAAGAAGACCCACATCCCCTTCTAGGTTACATTTCCTCATTATACCTATATATTTCTTTCTCTTTTCTGTAATCTAATATTTGAGCTAATCTGGCAGCAATACAAACAAATTATAAATCTACTATAGAATATTGCAATGATTAAATTAAATCTAAACAATACATCCAAACTGGCTAGTAACTCCACCCCCATCTCTTCATGTGTAATAAGTGCTGTAATACTGATTAAAATATTTCAGGGCCAGACTATGTATTCGTACATTCCTTTTCACTCTGGCAAACAAAGCTTAAATGAAAACGATATATACATATTTAAAAAAAAAAAAAAATATTTCATTTTTCTTTTTTTAAACACCTTTTTATAGGAGCTGTTATATAGGAAAGTTTATTATATGTTTATTTTTCATAGTGGATTAAAATAAATATAACTTCTGTTATTTTTAGATTTTTCTACAAGCCACCCGACCAATCCAGTTCTTTGATGGGTGAAACAGAACAGTCCGAAAGTGACAATGTTGACAGTGGCACAAAGATAATCGAGATTGACAGTGAAACTGAAGCAATAAAGGAGGAGTTTGATGTAAAGACTGAGAAGGAGCTGCGTACCTCTCCAGTGTCAGAGGACTGTAGACTGTCTTTACAGGCAGCTCCTGTATCTAGCCCAAAAGGCTGTTTCAGCTGGTCTGGGAGTCTGACCACAGGCAGCTCCAAGGCTCTCACTGTCTCTCCATCTCTGCTGTCTCTTAGAAAGTTTCAAAGAGTGAAGCCTTGCTTAGAACCCAACACAGAGAGAGATAAGACAGATTGTCCCAAAAGATCGGATAATACAGTGTTCAGTATAGATTCAAGTCCTTCAGAAACACAAGATGTTGTGGAAAGTGGAGACTCTAGCTCAGAGGTAAAATGGGGGTGAACCTATTCCTTTCTAACTCTCTGCATTTTGGTATGATTTATGTAAATCCTTGGTTCGGATAACATACGCATATAGATTCCTTTTTGCACTTTAAATGGGATTTGTTAAACACGTTAAAGCCGAAAGTTTCAGTCCTTGAAAACTGTAGATGGCCTGTCTGCAGCTGCAAAAAGGTCTATCCCATAAACCACTGCACAGAGATAAAGGTCAACGCAAATTGTGCGGGCAACAGAGAGACATGCAAAACTTGGATAAAATTGACATAGCCAGCCCTGAAACAATGGCGCAAGCAACTTTCCTTAATTTTGTTATGTTTTCTTCTTGTTCTCAGGACATGTTGCAGTATTACACTGTATGACTTGTCGTCACTGCTAATTACATTAAATAAAGGGACTAAAAACTTAATCTGAGAGACTGAAACACTGTAGGTTGATAAAAACCATTGTACATCTCAGAGAGGAATGTAGTCATCATAGAAAAACAGACTGATTATATATATATATATATATATATAAGCACACCACACTTTATATAAAAATATATTAAAAGTATATTAATAAAATATAATGTGGAATTTGATGTGCAACCAATCTGAGCTATCTGCTTTCTTTATTATTTCATAAGGAGCTGGACAACTCTTTGGAGACTCCCTGCAAATTCACTCTGAAAACATCTCCTCCCGAACGGAAGATTATCACATCTAACAGCAAGGTAGTTATTGCACAGTGGCAACATTGTGATCCTTTTTCTACAAACCAATCACTTGCAGAATTATATAAGCAATGCTGTACAGGTCTTATAAATGCAGCTACATTATAGCATTGATATATTAATGAGCTTCTAATAAGGCAATTAATTGAGGGAAATGGGTACTGGCAGTACATTTCATTTATACCTTAGTTTGATTGCCATAAAATAACTTTTTCCATTATGATATTGCATGAATTGAACTTGTATTGTAAGATCTAATGATGTAAACTATATTCTAAATACTACTCCTGTTTTCCAGGTTTCTGGACTCCTTAAATCAAAGACTACGTCTTCTGGGTTTGGGAAAAAAGTGAAGCCAACTGCACCTGCCAAAGCCAGTGGCCTGAGCAGCCGTGGCCGCACAAAAGCTACTCATAATAATGAGAATAAGCCGGCACTGCAAGCCACAATTAATGACTTGTGGAAGAACTTCAGCTTTAAGAAGTGAGCTTCCCTCTGAACCAAGGTCTGTGTTCAATGACCGATTTCACTGGAAAAGAGGACAGGAGGCATTTCTTCAGACTGTTACTCTCCCACAGCACTGTGATTGGTCCCTAAACCATGAATTTTAGTAAAATGGAAACTAAATTGCAAAATTTAGGCTGAAGTAGCCATGGTGTAAATATAGCAGAATTCTAACATTTTTGCATACATTTTGCAGTTTCGTCTCCTTTTCATTAGTGTTTAGTGAATTAACCCCATTCTGTATTTTTTTTTTTTAATGTTTCTTACCCAGGTAAAATTAAAGAAAGCTCCGTTTCCCTGTGTTTTTTTTTTTTTTTTTTTTTTTTTTGACACTACCAGAATGGAAGCCTGAGTGAACAATTTAAAAAAAAAAAAAAAAAAAAAAATGTTTTTTTTTTTTTTGGTCTCTTGTTTATATACTGTGTGAATCCTTCTCCTGGGACACCGTAAATGTCTGTAATGTGATAGATTTAATGGGAGCATTGTGCTCCGTCACCGAAACTGCTTTAAGTCCTACAATTTAGATGTTTTACAAATTTGAGCTTTTACACAGTGGGAAAGTCTAAATATTTGTAAATAATTTAGTAAATCAGACTCTGTTTTGCCTATAGCTGTTGGCTCTCTGACCAATATTTAATGTGCCTTTATATACTTTGCAAATCTGCACAAAACAATAATTTATGGGAAAACACATATTCTAGAGTTTTAAAAGGAACGACTTTTAACAGTCTGGAAAAATACATCAGACCTCAATGTAAATATGTTTACATTGAGACTTGCTGCTTATTTCGTTATCTGTGATTATGGATTTTCCACTGTTTACATTTTAACTTAATTTAGAAAAAAATATTACTGCTTTTAAATGATCTAGAATATAGGCTTTCTTTTTAAAGGTACACTATGTGCACAATAACCACTATTTCAATGAAGTGGTTAATTTACTTGGAATGTTCTTTAAAGGAAGCTTACTGTAGTAGTCACCTCCCAATGTAATTAGCCAAACTGTTTGTGAACAACTTGACAGACTTACTTGGGGTCCACAGGGCCAATGTAGCCAAGTCATCTGCAGCCTGGAAGATCCATGTTCTGTGCTGGCCCAGCAGTGCAGATAGGCAACTATTGGCTGCGAGTGCTCAATTGGTGCTCTCAGCCAGTTAGTTGGCCATTTACTGCAGGGCTTAGCTCAGTGGATCTAATGGAGCTAAATGGCTTCTGGTAGACCCCAGGTATGTTGTAAACCTGTCTGACTATTTACACTGAGAGTGGATTGTGGTCATTTAGGTCTTTGGGGGATTCCTTTTAATTATTGCTCTTGTGGAGATTTACCTGTAGCGAGGCTAGCACCAGCACAAAGTGAAATGCTGGAAGAAAACCTGAAAACATGTGCCTGATAAAATCTTTGCTCAATTTTATTAAGCTGCTATCTTTGTATTAACAATTCCTAAGGGTTTGTTTATTTAGAGTGAATTCTGGTCTACATGTACGTATGGTTTGCTCTGTGTGCAGCACTAGGTTCTAGAATACGTGCCCAAGTCTGCTGGCAGAAAATGCTGAAATTTGATTTCCAACAACATCTGGATAGCAAAATTCTGTCCATCCCCATTCCGGTGTGTAGTCTCTTTGCTTTTGTGTCTGTTTCCCTTCATGTCTTGTTTTATGAAAACACAACTGTGTTTATATAAAGGTAAAAAACTAATTTAAAAGACCATACGCAATGTTCGTTTGGTGGTGGTACCTTCTCCCTAAAGCCACAAACCCAGAGCTGGATCTTGTTTACAGTGAAGGCAGCTACTGCAAAGCTTCAACTAGAGTGTGAGCTGTGCAGTTACCTGAAAAGAAGAAAAACTACTAAAGTCTAATCTAATTCCAGCAAACCATTACTCTGAATCTGGCCGGGGCAGCCTGCGGCTCTCCCATTACTGCTGGAACACAATGACTGATGGGTATTGCAATCTAGCAATAGTCCCAGTGAACATGCAGATTTTAATTATTTGGAAGGTGCATGTGTAGTGGGAAAGCACTAATTATTTTATACATTTCATGTATTCTGATATATGTATTGTCTGGTGATTGGTTTTGTTTCTCCCTTCACACTTTTCTTCTAGTGTACTTTTATCATTTCCTTATTATAGAGTAAAAACAGGCAGAGAAAGTGAATATATTTATATTTTAAGTTTTTTGTTTTGTGTTTTTTTTTCACAAAAATATATTCACATATGTTTATCTTCTGTTGGTTTGTGAATCTGGGTTTTTATTGTGCCAAGCAAGTACTGTAATTAAACTGCCAATGTCACTTGCACAGTCTTTACATTATTGCCAAAGACCTTACCCAAGGTGGCGTATTTGTTAGTATAGTGGTACCTGAGTGGGACAGGAGGAAAGAGAAGTACTTACCTAGACTTTTTTGTTTTTCTACCTATCAGTCTTACAGAGCAAGATTACCTTCAGTTTCTGGCAGAAAAATCTGCAGGAACCATGTCACTATTGCATCTTGCTGTGAGAAACGTGATACAATATGTGAGATGTTCCTGTCAGTACTTGTGAATGAGGGCAAAACACAATATGTGACGGTGCAAGCTGCTGAACACTAGATTTGCGCCATATTCACCTGAGCCATTTTGTCTGATACAAATCACCTTAAATCCACTCCTGGGCTTATCAATTAGGGTCTGGGTTTAAAAAAAAAAAAAAATTGATTCGAACGAAATGGCTCATACAACATTTTATTTTTATTTATTTTTTTGCACAAGTATACTGAACACTCAGCCCTTTGGCGCAAATCAGTATGTCAGTATGTCCATGCAACAACAATTGCACGTTTGAAACACCTTCTCAAAAATGAGGGAACGATCCATACCGCATGTGAATGTTTGCCAACAACAATACGTTCCTTAGCTGTACTCTGCGCAATTGCAGTATCCATGTGATGTGTCTAAATCCATAAATGTCCCGTTATAACACACTGGGTTCTGTGATTATCACTGGTACCCAACATTCATAAATGTATATCTGCATGGATAATATTTCATAAAATGGTTTAATATGTAATAATACTTCATAAATAAATATCAAGTCAGCTGATAGACTTCTACACGGTTTGGAATTACTTATTCTAGTCGGACACTCCACTTTTTTATTTTTACATCACAATTCTGGATTGTAATATATATGTACATATTGTATATAATATGCCCAATGCTTTACATGGAATAATTGTAATTTTGTTTTTGTATTTTAAAATATTCTTCCTTCTCCCCACCCCACAATCTTTTTTTTTTTTCTTCAAATAAATACATTTACTTTAAAACTGTGAAGTGTGAAGAAAGTTATTTCAGCTTAATCTGTTGTACACCATATCCGTTATCTGAGTTCTAAAGACAGACAGACATTTATTGAAGCAGCTATATCACAAAATGATCTCATTGGAAGGATATTGCTCATTAAGGCATGAGGTTGTGTTATTTCACAATGTTTGTGTGTTTCTTTCCTTGCAGTGCGAACCCCATACAACTATGTGCCCTCAACATTCTTTAACAAGTGTTCATTGGTTTCCTTTACTGGTTTATGCATGGCTTATTAATAATGTTCAGTAGTCACTTTGCTGAAGTATCTGATTTTAGATGACCCTATCCGTGCCCCTTCTAGCCACAAACTTTCTGCACTTAGCCTTTTTTTTTACACATTATAAAGGGTTCTTAAACCACCATAAATACTACAGTCAGCTGTAATTCCATTTAACTATTTGACACCTTTGGTCACCTCCAATGGAGGCAATGGCCGCGCGCACTAGACCTCCCCATAGGAAAGCATTATTGAATGCTTTCCTATGGGGATTCCGGCGACCCTGGAGGTCCTCATGCATAGCGTGAGGACGTCCAGCGTAATTTAAAACACTTTTTGTGTTCTAAGAAGCTGGAAGTCCCTCTAGTGGCTGTCTGATAGACAGCCTCTAGAGGAGGACTTAACCCTGCAAGGTTATTAGTGCAGTTTATAAAAACAGCAATAATTGCACTTGCAGGGAAAAGGGTGATGGCAGTTGGCATCCAGACCACTCTAATGGGCAGAAGCGGTCTGGGTGCCTGGAGTGTCCCTTTAACCCCTTAAGGACCAAACTTAAAAGGAATAAAAGGGAATCATGACGTGTCACACACGTCATGTGTCCTTAAGGGGTTAAATAAGAGAGTAGCAGAAAAACCAGGAACCCAAATGGTTTGAAAAATCTTTATTATGGGGAAAAAATGCTTACCTAAGTAATGTGGGTATCCCCACAGGGTACCCACAACCTTACGTATGTAACAGACAGAGTGCCAACAATCAGCGGTTACTTCCTAGTTTCACCGCCTCCCGGTCATATGGAATTTGCTGGTCCTCTGTGAATTAACATCCTCTGTGAATTGTTCCGCCAGTCTTCTCTAGGCTTTAAATTATAAGTTATTTTTTATTGGAATATAAATCATAAACTGCAGATCTATTGTTTGAAAGCTTTGCATGCATTTGAATAGGCTATTTGAAGTATACATAACACAACATTAAGTCTGAATAAAATGGTAAACAAAAAAAACTAATTTTTTTCCACGATTTTACTTGTAATAACATTTTCACATCAAATACAACCAAAGGAAAAAAAAATGCAACATAGATTCACGTTATCATTATCAGTCCAGCTTTCAAAATGCCTCATATGATCAGAATCTAAGTACCAACTGTACCCTAATCTTGAAACAACGTTATCCCTGACCTAACCCAGAGGGATTCCTTCTGCTAATATCAGTACTGACAAAAGCAGAGAGCTAAAACAGTATAGAGAGGTCTTTGAGTGCCATCTACTGGACGATTGCAGAATGAGAGAAAGTTCTCTTTCTCAAGGTGCAGCTTGTTTGCTGTCCCTGCCAGTCACACTAATCAGTGATGGGCAGCTGGCAAAGCCAAGCGCCTGTCTCAATTGGCAGGTGGGCATGCAGGGGGACCCTGTCAGACGCTTTTCAGACCTGGGGGTCTCCCTCACATTTGAGAAAAGCTTGAAATCATTATGGCCATTTAAATAGATTTATGGAGCTCATGTCAGCCTGGGGGCACTAAATATGACCCCAGGTATCAATTAAACGTAACTGTGCTCACTACAAATGGCATTAAAGCCCACTATTGTTAGGACAGGAAAGAACGTCATAACGTCCTTAAGGTATTAATGATTATACTCCTCCCTTGCCTTTATTTATATCTATCTTTTTTCTTTCCTTGCACCAGATCTGAATACCTGGACTGTCATTTTGTTCTCCTCTGTCTGTGATGCATGTGATTTGTTTTACAGTGGCTAAATTAGTTTAGCAACTGAAAAGGAGCCATTATACGCTTGGAATGCTGGGTAGCCAGTGTATACTATTTGCTTGTTACACTTGCAGTCAATGACCTCTTTTACCCAGCATGCACAGCCTTCTAACAACACAAGATCAGTCCATGTGCAGCTCTTCCCTTGGCGTCTCCATGTCTGTCTTTACCTAATCTGTCTTTTTTTTTTTATATGTGAGTTTTCTTATGTCTGACCAGACTGGAGCTCTGATTAAAGCCTTTACCACATTTCGGGCAAGAATACGGTTTCTCTCCTGTATGGGTTTTGAGGTGTCTGGACAGTGAAGAGGGCTGAGTGAAGCATTTCGAACATTCGGGGCATGAAAATGCTTTCACCCCTGTGTGCGTTGTCTCATGTACAGAGAGATAGTGCTTTGTGGTGAAGCATTTCCCACATTTAGAGCACGCATGCAGCCTCTCCCCGCTGTGAGTCTTCATATGTTTATTAAGATTGATAATGCCGGAGAAGTCTTTCCCACATCTACAGCACACAAATGGCCTCTCTCCGGTGTGACTTCTCAGGTGAATATTAAGGACTGATCTGCATTTGAATGCCTTGCCGCATTCTGGACAATTAACTTCACTGTTCACTTTTTCGTTTGTTTCGTGCAGCCAGTTAAAGGGGATTGTTGGCATGTATTTTCTTAGATGGGATGAATAATCAAATTTATTCTGAAAGGTTTCACCACAAGCTGCGCAGGTTTGCTGTTTGATGGATGGACTGTCCTGGCTCACGTTCTCCTTGCTAGCTGACGTTCTCTCTTGCTCTGTATGTCCGCTGGATGTTGAAGTAGGGGAGTCAGGTTTTTTTTTCCCAGCTATTGATCTGGATACATTAGACATCTCTGTAGATTTCTTAACCTTCTTGTCAGGCACTTTTTGACCTGTGGTGTTTACTCCATGATAATATATTGTGCCACTAGTGTCCTCTATCAGACAGTCTGGAAAATACAGAACGGTCTGATGTCCTGCGGAGGTTTCATTCATGGAATTATCTGCTGCAAAGAAACCAAAATGAATCATTAAATAAAAAAACAAACCATACATTAATAAATGTAAAACTTGATATTCCATCGATATTAAGTTATGCCCTATATTCCATGTCTAGTACCAGCAGCTTACCAGGGGGGGAGGGGAGGTAGTGTGGGGCATTTGTTTCTAGGTGCCCATCTGATTGAGCACAACAAAGCCAGACAGGTAGTGCAACTGAAAAGGGTCGCAAGGGTCGAGACCAGGCCCTGGAGTTCCGCCTGTCAGGGGGGACCCCGCTCAGAGGGGACATATTGACTGCAATGGTTGGTGGTGAGATCAAAAGATCTTACAGCCCGCCATGCACTTTCACTGCAGTGATGGAGCATGCAGTCTGCACCTTCAGTGAGTGCAGATCACTAATGACTCTCCTTAATGTCTTAAGAGAATTGCCACTGGGTTTCCACAAAGGCACATTTATTATGATTTTTATTATTATTATAAAAAAAAAAAAAATTACTACACAAGGTACCTGCAATCTATTAAGGGCATGGAACTATGATTTGGTGTGCAAATAAAAGACTTGCCCCTCTTGACCTTGCTACAACCCTGTCTAGCAGTCAATCTCAATTGTTTTAAATACATAATACATTTAGTACACTAACGTTTCTTATATAGAGGAAAATACCTTCAAATTACCTTCAACAGCTCATTAAAACAACATGAAAAACAGATCTGTAAGGTATTTTATTACAGTATATTTGTACTAGATCCGTTACAAAATGTATGCAATAGTTCCTTTACCATGTCATCAACATATTGAACCTGTGTAAATTCTAGGTTTTACATTAAATACCTGTAGGTTGAGGACTTTCCTTCTTATGGTGTGGAATTCTGATAAAGGGTGACTCTCCTCCCTTCATTACAGACGCAATTCCAGGTTTTACATCAACGCCACCTGTATATTTAACACAAGAGATTGAAACAAATATAGTGTAATCTCTCTAATATCATACTAACGTGTCAGTGTGCTTGTACAGTGATTGCTTTTTATTTCTGCTAGCCCAGCACAGTGTAGTTTTGTGCCCGGGTTGGTGGGTACCAATCCCAGAGAGTTATTTAGTTAAGTGTGGATTGCTGGGAAGTGGGAACTCAAGGTGAATGGACAATATTGCATCCAACTGCAGCGCTAATTTCCTGACAGCTTTGCTAGGCTTACGGAATCCAATTACCTTCCACAGTGCTCCTATGTAGCTCCTCACATGAAGCCAGTTTCTCAGACAGTTTGTCTGTCCCGTACAGAGAACCTGCATATGGCAGAACCACCACTCACACAGGATACAGGATACTACTAAGCACACTTTCATTGTATATTTGGGGATGGGGGTAGGCAGAGCCCAGGATGCATTTAAAAGCATATTAACAGATTGCAGCAGTAGCTTGCAATCTATCTTGAAATACACAGGCTCCTGTTTTTCGTACATGTGGCATTATGACCATATATTGACATAATTCTACAAAGTTCTGGCATTTAAAGTGACACTGTTACTATCTTGAGACGTTGCTGAATTTGCAAAGTCACCCGACGGTGACATCGCCGCTGGGGGGCTCTGGTGGCTGGGGAGGCAGGTAAATGTAGGATTACTTACCTGAACCTGTCCATCGCAGGTGTGGCCATCTCGGTCCGGCTGGTTTTCTTCGGTGCCGATGTCACTGCTGATCTCTAGCGCATGTCTCAATAGAACCAGCCAATTACCTGCCAGTCACGGCTGTCGGGATTGACTCTTAGCCTTGACTTCGCCCTGAGTCTAAGACAGTCAGGCAGAGGAGAAATACAGAGACAATGTATTCCCTACTTTATCTCAGTATATCTCTTGACTAGGTTGGAATTTCTATGGAAGATTCTATCTTTATGAAACACTCATTTTTCGGGAGTGGGGGGTGGGAGCGTTGGCAGTGCAGCTTTAAGGAAATATATGTTCCCTAACATACCAGTAGATTCCTTATCCAGAAATGTACTAAAAGGAATACTGTTGACACTGTAACCATTTCCTCTCCTGCCCTGTAGTCCCTGGTACTGTCTTACCTTCCAGTGTTAAACTATTTTCCAACGGTTTAACACAGAATTTGTGTTCCCAGGTGACCATCTGCTGTCTCTACTTTGCTGCTCTGCTAATGTAGAAGCCTACCACTGGCCAAGCATCATGAGTACGCATGCATATATTGTTTAAACTGTGCCCTCAATACTGCCACATCTAACAGGTTCTCCTTTATCAATTTGTACTAATTATTCTGAACTGTTCTTGAGATGAGCCATATCTGTTGTGTTTGAACAAACATCCTGTATAAAACATTTTCAACCACTGATAGTTCTTTAAAACTAATAGAACATAACTGTAGTGTTAATTAAAACGAGTTACCCAGAGAACGGATGTATGGATATTTCTCCAATGTCGCATTCCTGGACTGATCTTTCAGCTTTCCTTTTAAATCGACTCCCTCCATCTTGGAAAAATAAACAGCGCCCTTCTGAAACGAATAGGAATTCTAATGGGTCGAAAATAAGAAAAATTAGCTCACAAAAAAAAGGAGAATCACACCATGATACCACAAAGATTCCATTTGTTCCATCCAACAAAACATTCTGTATAATCCAAAGGGTTAAAAACCACTGACTGATGTAATGATTAATGTAATCATATATAACATGTGCAGATGTATTGATAGTGGGATTGGTGCAAATTTTGATCCATGAAATCACTAAGGAAGGCTTTGTATGTGTTATCAATTCCAAGGGATGCTGTGTCTGATATAATTATATGAATCATTTAAAGGATCGCTATAGTGTCAGGAAAACAAAGCGGTTTTCCTGACACTGTAGTACCCTAAGGATGCCCCCACCCTCAGGGTTCCCCTCACGTGGCGCTGAAGGGGTTAAAACCCCTTCAGTTACTTACCTTAATCCAGCGCCAGGCTCCCTCGGCGCTGGCGACTTCTCCTCCCCCGCCGACGTCAGCTCCCCCGTCCAACGTCAGTGGAGCCGAATGCACATGCGCAGCAAGTGCCACGTGCGCATTCAAAGTGTCCATAGGAAAGCGTTGCAGATGCACCTCTAGTGGCTGTCCAGAAGACAGCCATTAGAGGCTGGTTTAACGACAAATGTAAACATAGCAGTTTCTCTGAAACTGCTATGTTTGCATCTGAAGGGTTAAAACCTGAGGGACCTGGCACCCAGACCACTTCATTGAGCTGAAGTTGTCTTGGTGACTATAGCGTGCCTTTAACATCTCTTAGTTGAATGCTAATGCAAAGAGAGAAATAGATAAAGGATATTTCCACTGTACTATGGTCATATTATGCGTGTCACGGGCAACTTGCATAGTTACACAGGCTGAAAAGAGACATGTGTCCATCAAGTACAGTCTCTCTCACATCTGTTTTTTTTTTTGCTGTTGATCCAAAAGAAGGCAAAAAAAAAAAAAAAAACACCCACTTTGAAACACTTCCAATTTTGCAACAAACTAGGAAAAAATCCTTTCTGACTCCAGAGCGACAGTCAGATTTATCCTTGGATCAAAAAGCCATTACCCCACAAATGCTCTCCATCCAGTGTGTTAATGTATCCTGCTGTTAGAATACTAACCTCGCATGATCTGTGCAAACATTTAATAAAGAAAGTGGAGAGTAACAGCTGTGGCTGTATTGGTGTATTTGGAGGTAATTTCACAGCAGCTGGTCAGCTTTGCTCAGAGTGGGGAGATTGTGTTACTTACGAACACATGTTGCATGTGGGAAGACTTAACAAACAATATATTCTATACAACAGCTGTTACATTCCAATTCCCATGATGCTTTTGCCAGCGTATACATCTTGCTCTAGAATACAGATTTTACAAATTTGCACAATTCCCAATTTAGTGAATAAATCTCAGTTTATCACCAGCTGCAGCACTGCATAATGGTTACACTCTATAAATTAAACTAATGATATATTATAAGTAAACTAAGGTTAAATCGAACAAGAGACACGTGGTACAGAATTAACAATATTTCTGTGCATTGCAAAATGTATTTTTTTATATATGACATCCACATTATAGCCAATCTGAGACATCTAATAAACAACGTTTTGGTTGGCAATGTTTTTATAATTCCAACACCTCCCAAAACTATGAATGAACAATCCTTCAATCATTTTTACTAAACACCGAATTGCTTTGGATGGAAAACCAAACTGCAAAATGTTTGAAACAAAACGGCTGATTTTGAAACAATTCTCCAACTCTGCTATATCACAGATTGTCTATTATTTCATCCTGAATTTTAGAGTTCAGCTTTCAATTCACTGCAGTGTAACACTCAGTTAATAGATCAGCAGGAATGATCTGCTTACAAGAATCCCTACATTCCAATATTCAAACAGCCGATTAAATATTAATGTCAGGATTGAAAGGTGTATTACTAAATAAACTTT
Organism: Pelobates fuscus; assembly: GCF_036172605.1. Classification (NCBI taxonomy): domain Eukaryota; kingdom Metazoa; phylum Chordata; class Amphibia; order Anura; family Pelobatidae; genus Pelobates; species Pelobates fuscus. The sequence continues at coordinate 27,122,900 of NC_086325.1, forward strand.
AAATTCAAAGAAAGTTGTGCACTATCCCAAATCTCTACGCACATTTAAATATCTGGAGGTTTTTAGTATCATTCCAATGGTCATTAGATTGTAAGCTCACCTGTCAGGTCAAAACAAAACCTCTTAGGTCGGTCCTTAACTAACAATTCACCTTGCTTCTTTTAGCTAAAAGGCAAAATCTCTAATGAGACAGAAAGGGGTACTTTTCTAAACCCCTCCATACTTATTAACCCTTAATAGGGAACACATGGGGTGGGTAGCAGAACTGTAACATGGCTGTGTGATACAAAAAGCAAATACAAACATACAAAAATTAAGCTCAAACTCTCACTATTCCTTGGAAAATTAAATTCAGATTAATCAGCTTGCAAAAAGGTTTAGCACATCATACCTCGCTGCAGCCGTGGGTGAATGTGACTTGGGAAAGTAGGAGGAGAAAATCTGTAAAATAGTTACAATCTCCCCTCACCCGCCCATGAAAAATGCACAGTAGTGAACATAAAGGACATCTGTCCATAGGTGTCAATGTCCTGCTGGTCCTGTGGCTGCACCGATGGCTTGAGAAAGCAATGAATGGCCAGGAGGGTGGGGGGAGGGGTAGCTTTTAGGAGCATGTGTTTTACTGTTTAAGAAATATAAGAAAAACAAAACCCATGTTAATAGAGTTGGTCGTCACATTTTACTAATGGAATTTCTAGTGATAATATTTAATTCTACTCAGTGGTGTACACACAATCCATGGAGCCCCGGTGCGAAACTGATCCATGCCCCCCCTCCTTCCTCCCTTAAAGCGCCCAGTGCTGACCGGGCCCCCCAGCAAAACCATACCCATCGGGTGGCCCTAACAGCATGGGCCACCCTATGGCCCCCTTGAACGGGCCGCAAAACATGGCGACTGGTGCCCAGTTTCAGGGGTTCGCAGGGCGGCCGAGCCCCCTGGGATGACGAGCCTGGTCGCAGCTGCGACCCCTATATGTACGCCAGTGACTCTAGCCCACCAAATGTATCCTGGAAATTCACAATTCTTTTTAGAATCTTTTGAAAATGCCACTAGTAGATCATATGGCTACTTACTTGTAGATTTGAGACCAACAACCCCTGAAGAGTACCGTTTAAAAACAGGTCTTTTCCCACCAGCCTTGCCGGTGGTATACATTTATAAAAAAAAAATCTAAAAAGAGAGAGAAATTTATGCATGTTTCATTTTCTACATTGTCTCATCGACTGTAGACATGTCGCAGAGAATAAAGCGCCACTGGGATGTATTAAAAACTTTAATTAAAGCATCTCCAGCACAGAGAAAAACCATTTTATTCTCAGCGTTCCATGATTTAGTCACAGACATATGCGAAATCGCATTCAATACCCTCGAAGGAATAATACCTTTATCACCTCATAAAATTGAAAAACTTCGAAAGTGTCGAAAAAATATAAAATCATTGTGTGATAAAATGTTTTCGATTGTTAAGAAGAAACAGATGGTTAAACAGTATAGTGGATTTATTGGTTCTCTGCTGGATTTTGCTATATCACTTCTTACCGGTCTTCTTTCTAACCGATAATGGAATATGCCGAAAACATTTATTTGGTTCCGAAAAAAGAGTTGAATCTAATACAAAAGAACACTCATCAATCTTACTCTGTTAATGAGTCTGTAACACAAAGACTTGATGCGGATATTATGTCTCTACTTCAAAGTAAAAATATGCCAACAGCTGAGAAGATATCAAGGTACACCATAATACTGCAGAAATATTTAATACACGCACTACATTTTTATTACCACCGGGAGATTCCACACATATGGAAACTCATCAGCCACCAATTACTGAACCCTCTCATGTTTCAGATACTGTAATTAGTGATGTACTCCACAATGTTCATGACCGCTATAAAAAGAACTCTGAACTATTGCTTACCAGAATGACGCATGCCAATTTTTATAGGCATGTGCATGGGAAACATTTTCGGATCGGTTCGGCATTCTGAAATTTGGCATTTCGGCACTTCGGCACTTCGGCACTTCGACACTTCGACACTTCGGAACTTTGGCACTTCAGGACTTCTTTTGCAGCCGCTTGGTAGATAACTCCCTAATTTCGCAGTATAGTGAGTAGGGGAATAATTTACTAATTCTAAGTAATCTTCCCAAAAAGAGAAGTCCTGCGCTTACTCCCATTACTACTGGGCTGGCAGCAAGGACTACAGTACACATCAGCCCCAATATATAGTAAAAACCAAAGAAAAGAAAAAGTTACCTGCGCTCTCTCCTTAATCCCTATGTATATTTAGACAAATGGAGGTCATTTAGTTGCTCCAATGGTCATTGGAGGGAATGCCCGCCTGCCAATGTCAAGGCAGACCCCCCTAAGCGGGTCCTAACACTGACCCTTCAGCCTGCTTCCTTGAGCTTCTGGCAAAGATATCTCTAATGAGACAGAGGGGGGTATTTTTTATATACACCCCTATATACTTATTAACCCTTAATAGGGAACACATGGGATGGACGGCAGCATTGTAACCAGGCTGTGTGATACAAAGCAAATACAAATACAAAAAGAGAAGTCCTGCGCTCACTCCCATCACTAATGGGCTGGCAGCAAGGACTACAGTACACATCAGCCATGATATATAGTAAAAACCAAAGAAAAGAAAAAGTTACCTGCGCTCTCTCCTTAATTCCTATGTATATTTAGACAAACTCTCTGTCTCATTAGAGATATCTTTGCCAGAAGCTCAAGGAAGCAGGCTGAAGGGTCAGTGTTAGGACCCGCTTAGGTCTGCCTTGACGTTGGCAGGCAGGCATTCCCTCCAATGGTCATTGGAGCAACTAAATGACCTCCATTTGTCTAAATATACATAGGGATTAAGGAGAGAGCGCAGGTAACTTTGTCTTTTCTTTGGTTTTTACCATATATTGGGGCTGATGTGTACTGCAGTCCTTGCTGCCGGCCCAGTAGTAATGGGAGTGAGCGCTGGACTTCTCTTTTTGGGAAGATTACTTAGTATTAGTAAATTATGCCCTTACTCACTATACTGCGAGTAGGGGCATATCTAGTAATCAGTGAGCAGCCTATGGCTGCTCACTGTTAAAAAAAAAGGGTCCCCCCTCCTGAGCCCCCACCCGCAACGTGCGAGCGGGGGCTTTTAAACTAAATATTGTGGGTGGGGTCCCTAAAGTAAAATAATAGGGGGGACCTATTGTTCTCCCCCCCTGGCCACCACCCCTGAGCGGTGAGTGGGGGCCCTAAATTAGAATAAGGAGGGGGAACCTAATGTCCTCCCCCCTGGCCCCCACCCCTGAGCAGTCCGTGGGTGAATGTGACTTGTCCCCAAACCCCTAGTCACCCCCCTCCCCCCCAAAAATGAACCCCTACCTACCCCCCTCACCCTAAAAATATTGAGGGGGACCATTAACTAAGTACATGTAAAAAAAAAAAAAAAAAAACTTACCATTTGATGTTTTCTTTCTTCTAAAATCTTCTTTTTTCAGCCCCAAAAAAGGCCAAATAAAAAGCCATAAAAACCGACGCACTTAAATTTTTTTTTTTTTAAATCCTTCTTCACCCATGGAGGGCTCCGCGCAGACTGAGCTCTGCTGGGCAGGGGAAGGCTTATAACGCCATCCAATCAGAGTGCTCTGACAGGTAAATGAAAAGACTGACAGGTAACTCTCTACATTTACCTGTCACAGCACTCTGATTGGTTGGTTTGAAATCCACCAATCAGAGTGCTCTGTGTCATTTTATACAGCGTGGGAAAGTTCTGTGGAATTTTCCCACGCTGTGTAATTTGACTCATAACTCTCTGATTGGTCGATTAAGTAACCAATCAGAGAGTTATGAGTCAAATTACACAGCGAATTGCACATGTCTAATGCCAAACACATTGCAAATTGTAATGATAAGGGAGAGTTTGTTTATAAAAATACAGTTGTACCTGGTTCTAATATACTAGATCTGGTTCGGAGTGTTACGCAAAGTCATAGTGTTACAGTACGCAAGAGACCTCAGGGCTGGGACAGTTGTAGGTAACTCTTCAAATAGAGACTATCTGGATCATTTGAAAATTCAAAACCATGCGACTATAATTACAGCTGTAACACCACAGTCACCATTACAAAAATGGGCTTCACTAACATATGCCATTAACTGCATCAGGGCTAACAACACCTCTTGGTTATTTATTACCTAGGAAGCGTTCATATACCCGGCACCCCCCCTAAGTGGCTGAAATTTTAATTGTATATACCGTATATACTCGAGTATAAGACGAGTTTTTTGGCACATATTTTTGTGCTCAAAAAGCCCCCTCGTCTTATACTCGAGTCTAGGTCTGTATTATGGCAACTTACATTGCCATAATACAGACCATGACATGTTGGGGGCCGGAGAAGCTGTTACTTACCTTTACAGCAGCTCCGGTCAGCTTCCAGCACGTCCACACGGCTCCTCTGTTAAGCTCCCAGTGTAAATCTCGCGAGACACGCGGGCCGCAAGATTTACACTTGGAGCAGACCGCGAGACTGGCAGTACGTAACGGACCCCCCTTCACAGCTCCCCCTCCCCCTGGACAGCTCCCCCATCCACCTGGACAGCCCCCCCTACCCCTGGACAGCCCCCCTACCCCTGGACAGCCCCCCCTCCCCTTGGACAGCCCCCCCTCCACCTGGACAGCCCCCCTCCCCCTGGACAGCCCCCCCTCCACCGAGACAGCCTCCCCTCCCCCTGTACAGCCCCCCTCCCCCTGTACAGCCCCCCTCCCTGGCCAAGTATGAAGTAGGGAGGGGGGGGACAAAAAAATGATTAAAAAAAGTATTCAAATATTAAAATAAAAAAATAATAATAATGCCCAATTGATGGGAGTCTGACTCCCTTTTCTAACTCCCTGTATTTAATGCAGAGTGTGTGTGTATTTAATGCACACACTCTGCATTAAATACAGGGAGTCAGAAAAGGGAGTCAGACTCCCATCAATCTGAGTCACCCTCTTGCACCTAAAATGCAGATGTGTGTATATAATATTAAAATCATTAAAAAATAATAAAAAATGCCCACCCCCCACCAAGGCTCTGCATCACACACACACACTGCACTCATATACACACACTGCATTCATACACACACTGCACTCACACACACACTGCACTCGCACACACACTGCATTCACACACACTGCACTCACACACACTGCACTCATACACACACATTGCATTCATTATATACACACACTGTAAATAAATATTCAATTAATGTAATTTTTTTAGGATCTAATTTTATTTAGGAATTTACCAGTAGCTGCTGCATTTCTCACCCTAGTCTTATACTCGAGTCAATAAGTTTTCCCAGTTTTTTGGGATAAAATTGGGGGCCTCGGCTTATATTCGGGTCGGCTTATACTCGAGTATATACGGTATATAATTTTGAAAGAGAAAGCATTAAAATGTTTTGTCTTATCAGACTCTTATACATTGCACAAGCTGGTATGACAACTAATCTGGTCTCCATGGCTGTTTATTTTTTCTGTGTACACTGATAGTATTACATATATTCTTACTATCATGCATTTCTTTTTTTTTTTATGTCAACATAGGCCTGGGCAGTTCTTCTGAAATATAGAACAGGACAGAGCATAGCTGCTGTTATTCAATCAATATTTAAAGAGGGGCACACTGCTCAAAAGTTGCAAACAGATATGTTTGTTGAAAAGTTGAAAAGAATGTTCAAAGAACGTAAAAACGTGATTTTTAAAAATGATATAATTCACCATTTCTAAACCAATGACACCATTAAAGCAGTGCTTGTGAAATTATTTATTATAAAACTTGAAACTAGAATGTGGAGGTATTTTGCTGCTGTTATACATTTATATACGTAGCCTTCTGGATGATGTAATATTTCTAACAATACATAACATTGTGATAAGATGTGTCGCCGCTGAAGTGACACAAACTAACACACTGGGTAAAAGATTAAATCCAAATGCAATATTTGTTTTCAATTCAGGATATCCAAATACAAAGGACACTTTATGAAAGACTACAAACGGCATTTACAGATTAAATATGTATTATTTATATTACATTAAAACTCACAGGAGTATGTCGTGTGTATGAGTGCATCACAGAACCGCACAGCAATAACAAAAACCTCTGGCAGAGAAACGTTCTCAAATAGAAATTCTTGTCCTTTATTACGGTACAGTGAGCAGTTAGAATGTTTTTTAAGATCTCACACATACACACAGTTATAGGACACTCATAGATCTCCCAGGTCAGTTTTATAGCCTGTTCTAACCACAATTTAAACTAGACACAAAAAAGTAACGTTTGTTTTTGTTTATAGATTCGGAGAGGAGTGTCACTCTGTTTTTTGGGGGTACACATGTCAGTATTACAGGACTGTAAGGATCTTAAAGCATTGTGCGGTATGCAACTTATTAAAGAATCCCCAGTAAATGAGATTTCATTCAGTCTATAAGACATCTTAGGCACTGTCGCTCTGGCAGTGTTAGGGTTAATAATATCAGTGTTAGGCAGGAGGTAGCACAAGCTAGGATAGTGATACAGCTGATTGGTGGTTAGTGTAGGAGTTCGCCCTGTAGAATGTTAGGGGGGAAAAAAAAGATTGCCTTACTCGAGTCGCGACACTAATAATGTTATATACAAGGTAACTTGCCCGTGCAGACTACAATCTATAGGACGGACCACCAGATCATTAACCATTAGGATCTGTGAGCATGTGTATAACAATAAAAAACTACTCTCAGCATCAGGTCTCTTTTCAATTTAGGGATGTACATAATTCAGATACTTTTGGAGTTTGTAGGTATTCAAAAAGCTAGAAATCACCAGAGAGGGGGTAATTTTATTCAACATTTGGGACAGACAGAGATGAGGTGGATTTTTTCATTAGACACCTTTATTCCAAACTGACAAAACAAAGATTTTAAAATATGCCATTTTGTAAATTAAAGTCCTTTTTAGTCGTCGTCCCCTTTTCCCCCCCTTTTGTAATTTGGGATTAGTTTTATCACTTTTTTATTCACATTTATGTAATTTAAATAAAAAAATGTTATGCACTAACCAAATTTTAATGGGATATATATTAATTTTTGCTTATTTATGTACTAAACGTCTGTTTTTTTTGTTCTGTAGAAACCAAGCTTTTGGAATTTTTTCGTCTAATTTGAATTTTACTCACTATTTTTACTTATTTTTTTAGCAGAGTATTTCTTTTTTATGTTATATTTTTTCACCAACTATTGATTGTATATTCAGTTTTTGTTCTAGACTGTGTAAGCTTGTTCTATTTATAATATGTATGTACATATATTGTCTAAGAAATATCTCTATGAGAATGCACCTTAAGCTCAGTGATATGTATGCAAGTTTGATTAAGGGAATCTACAACTTTAAGAAAGGACTCATAAAAAACATTAATGGTCGACATTTCATGCTGCAATATGCAAATTCGAGTTTCTGATTTTCCACCACTGAGGAGGGACCACGGAGACATATCCAATATGGAGATTCTTGACTCTTTCATCCTGAGGAAACCAGAAATCCCAGCGAAACGCGTAGATGACGTCAAACGAAAGCATGTGGTGGGCGGAGACTCTGAAGCTCGCGTTGAGACTGTAAGCTCGTTTGAGCAGGGTCCTTATCTACCTATTGTTCCTGTGTCACTGTGTAATTGTCTCATTTATTGTAAATTTACCCCCTTCTGTAATATTGTAAAGAGCTGCGGAATTAGTTGTATTAATAATATGCCAATAGAGGGGAGATCAGCTGTACTGATTCACCTTACCACGGACATAGAGCTACACGTTAAAACCCATCAAGTGGATTTTAAAAGTTACAAAGCTTGGCAGTGAATAGCTGTGTAAACCTTATTTATTCAAAACACACTCTTGTAAGAGACAGTGTGTTTGTTTCTTGACACTGATTTTATCTGTAATAAAGATTGATATGCACTTTATGCTATAATAGCTTTCTTTATACAGTGTTGAATTTTATATTACTTTTATCTACTTATTGCCTTTATTTGATACTGGTTATACAGCTAGACCATCTGCACTATTATTTGTATTTTTTCTCTTTTATGTTTCTATGGAATGAGAGGATCGTTTGGTGCCATCTGCTGTTCAATAAGTATATCACAGCACTTTGAATTTTGGTGTGGGTTATTCACCTAAATATTGCTCAACTACTCTAAATACGTTTTACTTCCTACGTTCTTTATAATGATTGGAGCAACGCAAGGCTGCCCTCTATCCCCGTTACTATATATGTATATTAGTATTAGAACCCATTTTATACTCTGTTAGAAGTAATTCTACGATTACAGGAGTTGCTATGGAATCTAAGCCCGTAAAAAATGTGTGCATTTGCTGATGTTGCCCTGCTGTTCCTCACTCAAACAATCTTTCCCTTCCATCCCTGATGAAAGAAATTCAGTACAGGTTATGTGTTTAGGGATTCCACTTTATATTTGAAAATAACCTGAGATCTAGTCTCCCTTTTGAATGGAGACAGGATATCATAAAATATTTAGATTTAATCTAACAAAAATGTAAATAATATTTACTATGCCAACAACATTAACATTTATAATAAATCATGCTTTTACGGTCATTAAAATTGGTCCTCTCTCTTTTTATCATAGTCAGATAGGATAGCAACATTTAAAATGTCCATTCTGTCCAGATTGCAACAGTTACAAATAGTAACAAATAGTTCCAAAAAACAAAGTGATACACCCCAGGTGAATGCACACAAATAATACCTAGATCGGTATTCAAAATTCAAGTCATGTTGAAAAATCTAAAAGATATAAAAGCAATATGAATCAACTAAAATATATATTTTTATATATATTTGTTTAATTAATTTTTTTTTTATTTTTTTTATATAATTTTTGTATTTCTCCAGTTATACTCCTCTGGTGTGTGTTTTGCATATTTAAACAGAAAGCACTATGTATTCTTTTTATATCTTTTAGATTTTACGCTTTCCTTTTTTTCCAATGCTCACTTTGAGCAGCATCAGAAAATTTTATATAAATGGCACACGTTGCCTGTCCGATAACATAAAATCTTTTCCAATACATGAATGCTTTGCTGGTACTGTGGTGGGAATGTAGGCTATGTGGGTACCATGCTTCATGCATGGTGGTCATGTCCCATCCTTTAACCCCTTAAGGACACAACTTCTGGAATAAAAGGGAATCATGACGGAATATTTCCATCATGTGTTTTGGGCAGCAGTTCATGAGATAATCGAAAGGTAACTAATACGATTACACCGTATAACTCATCTAACTCAAACTAGTAGCAGATTTCAATTATAAGTCTTTTTAACTTTCTGAATATTTTCACTGACAAGTTTGTTCACTTGCAGAGTAATTGCAACTAAAGTTCTAGTTGACACTTTGTACTTTAGTAAAAAAAAAAAAATATGTCTGTCAAGTCTCTAGCAAGAGTAATGTCACTTTTATTACAACCTTTATTTAGCACATATATAATTTGCTTTAGGAGTATATTCATCCAAGCACGAACACTTTGTTTAGTTTTGGCACTGTTTTTAATTACTTTTATCACATTCATTTTGTATTCTGTATTCTCACAATAGATTAATTAAATACACTTTATCTCATTTAGCATTATTTTATTTGTCTCCCATGTTTGGAATTAGTGTAGGACCCACCGATATTGGGGTACTGTGACATAGTGGTGGGCTTACACAATATGGCCATATGGTGGAACTGAATACCCATAATAAGGTCTTGCCTTACAGTTGTAGTGTGCACAAATGTGCTACCAAGCATTTATTTCAAGGACATAACAGACTAGGAAACATTTTGGGCACAAGTCCTTTTTCAATGCAAATGCGATTTTTAAGTAGCCTGATAAAATTTATAAGTGTATTTTTATTTGTCCGCTGTAACTTCATCTGTATTATACGGCAAGAGTAGTGGTAACTCTACAGCAAGAGCCCTGGAAGTCTTGGCTTTTATAGGGTCTATTCACTAAAAAGTGAATTGATGTTAATTGTCAGGAGAATTGCAAAATCTAGGCCAAACTAGAAAAAAAAATCTCCAGTTTAAATCTTTTTCGTGTTCAGCTATTTTGGCCAAGATTTTACAGTTCTCCTGACCCTTAAGTTAATTATATTTACAAACGAATAATGCATTTATAACTAGCATTTTCGAAAATTAAGCCAGTATGTGGATTTCATATTTTTCAAAGGTTTAACTCTCTTCCTTACCTGAGAGAATATTTATTTTTGTTTATAAACGATCATCCCAGGTAATGTATTAAGTAGTGAGGTAGTGCTATATAATTATGTATTATCTCAGGAATTATACAAATTTTCAACTGTAAAAAATATGATTACTTTTAAAATACATTTTTATGTTTTTACATTTTTTATGAAAACCGTTTTATTTCATTGCAAACATTAATTTTAAAGGGTATATGTCATGCCCCATTTCACTATCTTGTATTGCATTCCTTATGAAGTTTCATCTACAGATTGTGCTAGTGAAATAGCTAGCACATGTATAGATTTTCTAAAATAAACATCGCAAAGACTGCTCCCCCTTCCCTCCAAGAAGGCAAACTCTAGGCAGTCTATAAATGGACCTACTTGGTAACTGGCTCCTACCAGGGCCGTCTATAATATCACTAGGTCCCTGGGCAAAGCATTTTCTTGGGCCCCATGGATCCCCCCCACTACCTGGCATGCTATTGCACCTTTCACATACATACTTACACAGACAGACATACTGACATATTCACAGACACACACAGACAGACTGACACACACACTGACAGACATACTGACACATATACATACACTGACACACACACACGCATTGCCTCATATTTTGTGGCTTTTCCGCACTGTCCCTATCGCCTTGTCGAATAAATTACTTTAAAAATTTCAAGACAAGATTAACTCGCATATCTGGAAAAAAAAACAACCCAAGGATCGCATTCAGGCTTTCAGGGCTTCCATACTCACAAGGAGGCTTAGGCATTCCCAACATCACCAAATATTACTGGGCTTCCCTGCTGTCCCAGAGCATGGCAGTACTTTTCCGTCCTGCTGCGCCGCTGTGGTTGCACCTAGAAAATGCTTGCGCCAAATTCTACTCACTAGAAGGCCTTCTTTGACAGACCTCATCGAGCTCACCAATCGGCAAACATGTGCTCCCGTTATCTGAAACAATGCTCCAATGTTGGTCTAATTGGGCCCCTAAACTGCTGTGTAAAAGATCATTCATGGCCCAATCCAAGCACCAAAAACACTAAGATCCACTGTAGTGGTTATGGTGCCAGACATGCCTTTGTTTCCCCTCATTGTAATGAGTCAAACCATTTTAGAACATTTTGACTTCTTACCAGGGATCCAGCAGGCGTCTCTTTGTCTCCACTACAGTTCAGTGAGGACTGAAAGCCCCTGCTTAGCTTTCTGCTAGACTCACTTTGGACGAATTTAGGCCTATTGACTCTTTGGCTGAATTCTGTATCTGCAAAGTGCTTTACCTGAGCAAACAACAAGGTGATACACGGATATGTTCGGATGCTTTTTGATTCTGGGTTCCACCCGTGGTCAAAAAAGAAGGAAGGAATGAATGGGTTTGTTATTATTGTTAAAATATATTGGGATAAGAATGTGTATTGTCTAATAACAAAACTGTGCTAAGCCCAAGTAGATGTTTGTGATAAATAATAAGTTCCTGCTTGGTGGATTAATTAGTTCTGTAATGTTATTACGGTCTTTGACTTAAAGAAACCGCACTCGCACAGCAAACACTAGACTGAACACACTCCCAGGATGAAAATAATTTTCATAGCAGAAACCTAAGCAGTCTCACATTAGGATCAATGACCTAGGCTATCTATCTCCCACTCAGAGTTAGTATAAGTGGAAGAAGCTAGACAGGCACACTAGGATCAATAACATAGGCACAGCAAGGATAAAAAGTAGACAATCCGTGTCTACTGGTCTCTGTCTCAATAGTTGCAGTCAAAGTGTTTAAAACAAACCTTCTTGTTATTATATATATTTATATTACTCCTCCATGTTACCAATATTGGCCACTTCTCACTTAAACTGGGAATAAAATCAGCATTTAGTGGCTGTCTTCTAACCATTAATCATCTTGTTTTTCCAGCTCTTGATTGGACAGGAGATGTAGCTCAAATCATTGGGTAGACATCTTATCCATCATGGCCAGCTCATGGCGTAGTCCCCAGTGCTCTTGTGGCTGCATCCAGTTTCCATGGTTGCCGTTGGCTTTATTTATTCTTTGTAATCTGTTCCTTAATTTTGAAACTCGTCTCATGGCGCTCCACGTCACCACATTTTTAGACGCCTGCCACTGCTCTGTCTTCAGTGACTGGTTTCTATAGTTGCATGTCTTCTCATTAGCGTCATATGCTTTTTGACTCCTGTGCGTCATACGTCATCACTCTTTAGGCACGGTTGTGATTCCGGCATCCCTGGCGCCATTTCCGGCTGATTTAAGAGATGGCGTAAGTAATTTGTATTAATTATGTTCGCTCTATATGTTAATTTTGTGCATTGTGGTGTTAGCTTCAAATATTGCTGCTTGTATTATACACAATACTCCATTAAATCTGTCTTGTGAGTAACCGATGAGTGCCTAGATATGACCTTAGTCCAGCCTGCACCTTGTGATTTGATTTTGAAACATAATGTCATCAGACATTCTTTCATCAAATTTCCATCAGTGAAAGACTTAAAGATTTATGCTATCAGCTTTTTACATTCCTTGAAGATTCTGCACTTCTATTTGTGAAAAGCAATTTTTGTCTTTATAGGCTGATTTAACGTTTTTTATATTCATCCTTTCTTGCCTGCCCCTTGCATGCACTGTATTTGGGATATGTTGTCTCATAGTACCACTTAATGAACTTCTTATTCACAGCAACACTTGCATGTCAAATTAGGTATATGAGCTTGACGAGGTGTTTTATAAAGGAATATTTTTCTGCAAAACGATCTTGGAAAACTTGGCACTCGACATCAATCTTCCTGCGTTTTTTTACATTGGTGTTAATTGAGGAAGAAATAGAGTATATACCTTTGTTTAGATTTATATAAGAATATTTACATATAATGTGCTCCCCGTTCCAGTGCCACCCTTCCCTCAATTCTTAGTTATACTGTCCCTCTTCTTTTGCAGGGTCCCCTTATGAGCAACCTTTCTCTCAATTCAGTTAGTGTCCCTCTTCTTTAGTAGTGTCCCCCAGTGCCACCCTTCTTTCCCCCCAATGACACATTTTTCTTAATTTTCAATTTTGTCACGGCCCCTTTTCTTTAGAAGTGGCACCCATTGCCACCCTTCTTTTCCACCCCCAGCACCACTAGCTCTAAATTTGCATAACATTTGCAAATGATATGTAGCCCATGGAGCAGCGTAGCTAAGGGGAGTGGTCCTTGACATTGCCAGGAGTCAGGCCATCTAGGGGTCAGTGGTTGGGGATGGGCCTAAGGATATGGAGTGGGGTGGAGTTATAAGTAGTGGCCATTTTAGATCTAAGGATCACGTTTTATCTAAAGTTACACTCACCTGTCGTTGTCCCACCCACCCTCCCTTTGCTTTCAGGTGTTTCCCGTTTGATCACGGCGGCGGGGGATGGAGAGTAAAGTTGGGGGGAGAAAAGAGTGAGATGGGGGAAAGGTTTGGAGTTCAGGGCTAATAGGTAGGCCTTTGGACTGGTTTGGTAGGTTCGAGCTCGTAGGTAGCTCCAAACCAGGGTGTGTAGGGGTGTCTCGGTATGCCCCTACACTGGTGGTGCCCTTTGGTGGCAATGGATGGTGCCCTTCGGTGGCAATGGTCATGTTTCAATGTTAAGTTAATATGTTACAATGTTTGGGTATCATGTTACGTGGGGGTGGGTCAAGGGGTTAAATTGTAAACTACTGTGGTAATTGTGCAGGCCAACATGGGCCTGATGTTGACAATGACCTTTATAATTTATGTTATTAATAATAAAAGCTGTGATATACTTTTGCCAAAACCCTGGTGTCAGTGTTTTTTTGTATTGGTGGGGGGTTTTGTGCATATGCCGACAAGGCGACTGTGCACATGTCATGCATTTATGGTAGAATTTAAACAGCCACACTGCTAATATGCTCCAGTAACACTTAGTAGAGAAACCTGTTATTTTGTTTCTGTGTTTATTCTATCTGGGATAGTAAGGATAGTCACTGAATGTTTAGTTAGTACTCTAAGAGCTAGGCTTTTGCTTGTGTTTAATTGGAATCACCTGCGAATGTGCCATTTGTTTATTTATTGAATAAAATTACTCCTTTCTGCAGCGGTTTATATCCTAGACTGTTTGTTTTGTCTGAAAACAGGTATTCTGTGTGGGTACGGTATCAGAATACCCTTTGTGAACAAAATGTGAATTTGACTTTCTATAAATATTATTTTTGTTTGGCAGTCTTGTTTTCTGTGATGCTCTTACATGTGGAGGACAAACATACCAAATTTAGAAAAAACTTACACATTAAAATTAAATATATTTTTTCTTGTATGTATTTTGTTACCTGTAGCTACTAAAAAATAAACTGAGGGGGGGCGGAGCCGACCGCCAAACGCAGGGCCGGACTGGCCCACCGGGATACCGGGAAATTTCCCGGTGGGCCGCGGCACCTGGGGGCTGCTCTGGCAATGTATGTGCCACCGGGTGGCCGGTCCGGTGGCACATACTCTGAGCCGCCGGACCGGGTGGCTGCCTCGCCGGTCCGGCGGCATTTCTAATGCTGGGGGCTGAGCCTGAAGGAGGAGGGAGGAGCATGTCTCTGTACCATGCTCCCTCGCGGTTCCCACAATTCACAGCACAGGAACCGCGAGGGAGCATGGTACAGAGACATGCTCCTCCCTCCTCCTTCAGGCTCAGCCCCCAGCATTAGAAATGCCGCCGGACCGGCGAGGCTGTAGCGTGGAACGCGCTTCCCGCCCTGACTCCTCTTAGGTAGGTGCAAGAAAGTGCAAGAAGGGGAGGGAGAATGGGTGGGGGGTGCAAGAAAGAGACATAGGGGAGGGAGAATGGGGGGGTGCAAGAAAGTGACAGAAGGGGAGGGAGAATGGGTGGGGGGGTGCAAGAAAGAGACAGAGCGGGAGGGAGAATGGGTGGGGGGGGTGCAAGAAAGAGACAGAGGGGGAGGGAGAATGGGTGGGGGGGTGCAAGAAAGAGACAGAGGGGGAGGGAGAATGGGTGGTGGGGGGTGCAAGAAAGAGACAGAAGGGGAGGGAGAATGGGGGGTGCAAGAAAGACAGAGGGGGAGGGAGAATGGGGGGTGCAAGAAAGTGACAGAAGGGGAGGGAGAATGGGTGGGGGGGTGCAAGAAAGAGACAGAGGGGGTGCAAAAAAGAGACAGGGGGGTGCAAGAAAGAGACAGGGGGAGTGCAAGAAAGAGATGGGGGGGGTGAAAGAAAGAGACAGAGGGGGAGGGAGAGTGCCACAGGAAAAGGAGGGAGAATAGAGAGACAGAGGGGGGAGAATAGAGAGACAGAGGGGGAGGGAGAGTGCCACAGGGAAAGGAGGGAGAAAGAGGCAGAGGGGGGAGAATAGAGAGACAGGGGAAGAGATATGTGGGAGAGAGAGAGAGAGAGACACATGGAAAGGGGGAGAGAGACAGAGGGGAAGAGATATGTGGGGGAGAGAGACAGATGGGAAGAGATGTGTGGGGGAGAGAGAGACACATAGAAAGGGGGGAGAGAGACAGAGGGGAAGAGATATGTGGGGGAGAGAGAGGGAAAGGGGGGAAGAGACAGAGGGGAAGAGAGATGTGGGGAAGAGAGATGTGGGGGAGAGAGACACAGGGAAAGGGAGGAGAAAGAGGGGAAGAGAGATGTGGAGGAGAGGGAGACACAGGGAAAGGGGGGGAGACAGAGACAGAGGGGAAGAGAGAGACAGGGAGAAAGGAGAGAGACACACAAGGGGAGGGGGAAGAGAGAAACAGAGGGAGAAAGGAGAGACACACACAAGGGGAGGGGGAGAAAGGCAGAGGGGGAAGAGAGAGACTGGGAAGGAGAGGGGAGACTCCTCTCCCCCCCCCCACCCCCCCACGAGGCTCTCCCCTGGTGGTCGCAGTGTTGAAAGTGAACTCTAGCCCCATAGACACACTACCCCCACACACACACCATACACATGCACACATTGCCCCCCACACACATTTAAAGCCCCCCACACACACATTCACAGCCCCCCCATACACACATTTCCCCACACACCCTACGCATTCACACACTACACCCCCCCCCCCACACACACACATACACTGAACCTTTCACACACACACTGCACCCCTCACACATTGCACCACTGCTCCTATACCCTACTACAGCCCCATATCCCAGCAGACCCCAGGTAAGTTGTCAAACTGTTCTTAACCCCTTAAGGACCAAACTTCTGGAATAAAATGGAATCATGACATGTCACACATGTCATGTGTCCTTAAGGGGTTTTAAACGGTTTGACTTCTTACTCTGTGAAGGGGTCCCGGCACTCCTTGCGCAATAACCACTACACAGAGCAGTACTGGTTATTGTACATGGATTTTTTTCCCCTCCCGGGATCAGGCTCTGGATCCTCCAATGGTATATGACATGTATATTAATGTGTGTATTAGTTATATACATATATATATACATACATACATATATATATATATACATACATACATACATACACACACACATATATATATATATATATACATATATACACACATATATATATATATATATATATATATATATATATATATATATAAAATTATGCCTTTTATATTTACAATAACATATTTAAAGTGAAGCGCGCACCCACAGGACTTCAATATAAATAAGATAACGTCAATTTTTTACAGTTGTGCCATACATACATTCACTATTTCAGTCCCATTACCAAGCTTTCCTTAATATGTCAAGGTAGTTGGACTGAAACATTGATTACATGCACGTCTGCTTAAAATAAATCAGCACTTTTGTTTATTTTGAAGCCTATGAGTGCTTTTCTTTACGTTGGAGTAATAGTTTTTAATTTTAAGTTCTCTTTTCTAACTCTGTATCTGCACACTATGCTGGCGCGACGCATTATGGGGCTGGTAAATCTTTTTTTCCAGGGCTGCTTTTAATTCCCAGTCCGGCCCTGGCCAAACGGATCAGACGCGTCTAGTCTGAGCTCCAGCGCCTAGACTAAATTTTCGGAGCCAACTCGGTACCAACAGCACCCACTAATCCACAAAGGTGCCCAAACTGCCCACAAGCTACAGGCGAACACAAAGGTACCAGCAACGACCCAGCATGGTACCGGAGTAACCCGATCAAGGTTTAAGGCCTACCGGGCTTGAGCTGGGAAGAGACGGCCGCTCTCCCAGGTCTCCGAACGGCATTTGGCTGCCTCCCCCCCCCCCCCTGGACCGGTGGGGGTTATCCCGGTCCTCACCCAGTGGCCACGACAACAACAGGCCAGCCAAGACCCAGCAGCAGCCTCAATACCGCAAGCTGTGGCCTAAACACCTCAACTAAAATGGCGGACGCCACACGCGCCGAAGGCACCGAGAGAGCCTGCAACGATCCAGCGCCCACTACACAAAGCGCTCACAAGCTCAAGCCAGACCGTTACCCACAACAACCAGAGGGAAACTTACAGCAAAGTGCCCCGACAAGACACAACCTCTGGGACACGATCCGGAGCTCTGACCACAGCTCCAAGGCCGGCCTAAATCAAGCAAATCATGCAGAAAAGCCGGGGGCACAGCAAACCAGTACCCGCACCGCAAAGGATCACACAGAAGGCACGCAAGCGAACACCTCCATCCCAGACAAGCCGGGGAGCAGGTCTCCCACACAACGAGCCGCACACCACTTACAGAAGACCACACTTTATCCAGCATTGGAAGGGGGCAGAAAAATCCGCACCTCACGACCCAAGCCACAAGCCCCTCACACACGCAACAGCCGAGCGGTTCAACCCAAGCAACCGCGGACGACACAACGCCCCCCAGTAAATAGGGCCCAAACTCCTCCACAGACATACCACCGGGTATCCCCCAGAGTGACACTGGCCCGCACACCACTCACCGAACCTCGCTGTCATGGAACTGTGGGCCCAATATCCGGAACTTCGGACCGGTGGATCTCTCACACAAAGCCAGCGGTCTACACGCAACCCCAAAGGACCCACAGAGCAGGCGTTGGCTGACTGCGGTCCGAGAACTGAGATCTGAGAGCTCCACCCGAGTACGGGGGAAAGTTTCCAGTGCTGTGACAAGAACTCTCAGTCTGTAAATATATGCCGATTTGCTGTCTCCTTTTAAGCACTCTCACATCCTCTCGACCATGGGGATCCACATCCCCCCACCTCTGGGAGCCTACACAAGCAGAACGGCATACCAATAACATGGGAGAAGACTGCACAAGGTATAGGCTGAACCGCAGACTCTGCAGGACTCTAAGGGACTTATAACCGCAGTCTGCTGCCTCGAGTACCCCCATGCCACAGAGAACATCACGGCTGGCTGCCACGGCTGCCCACTGGTTGACCAAGTTATCTTTTTATTCAAGAAAGGTTCCCTTGTATTTTAGTTTGCCAAAGCAGTCCGAGTATGCGAGATGCAATAACTCAAGTTAAGTGAGAATTAGCCAATATAGTCTTATCTTTGCCACATCTTTTTGCTTTACTTTTGTATGTATATTGAAGTTGTTATGGCTCTGACTTTCATAACTCGACTTGTATAACATTTAACCACACGCCTGTATATGCCTTAATTTAACTAGATTTAAACCACCAAAAAATCACATGCATATGATATGACGCCACCTAACGACCAGCCACACTTAGCATTTAGTTCAGAAGACATGCAGAGTGCACTACATCAAAGCCAAACCTAAAGCGAACTTAGACGTGTTCTCCTATGATGTGTCATGTAAGCAATGTTTACTTATGCTACCTTCATAATTATACTTAAATAAGTTACCCTCTTTATGCTAGCCTTCCTAGCTACTTTTCACTCTATTGAAATAATTGTTTAGTTGATCTTACCAAATATACAAAAATGTGCGAATCCTCACGCCAATGTTTATTCTATGTACAAACTGTGACACGCTGTTGTGGCGTATGTTGATATGTCTGTAACCCCCCGCACAACAAAAATAAAGAATTTAAAAAAATAAATTAAATAAACTGAAACGTACTCTGTAAATCAGGACAATAATACATTTATTTTTTATTGCTTTTCTTTCCCTGTGACAATTATATACAAAATATTATTGGGAAACTGTAAAAACATTTATTAGAACTATCATATTTATATAATGTAAAGTGTAAGGATTAAGTGCAAAGTACAGAGGTACCTCGGTTTACAAACGCCTCGCTTAACATAATTTTCGGTTTACAAATGAAAATCCATTAAAAATAATGCCTCAGTTTACGAATTTATTTTGCAATACGAAGCAAGTTTCCCCAGGATGCATTGCACCTGGGAGGTTTATAGTGCTGCCCACGTGCATGCTGGAGTCTGTAAGTGGCATCGAGTGTGGCGGTGTTCGAGTGGCTTTTGCATCGAGTTTTAGAGCCATGCTGGAATTTTTTTGCGGTGGTTTTGGTTTTTTTTCTGTGGAAAGGTAGGGAGCTGACCTTCGCCGTTTGCATGCCTTTTACAGTGTGTTCTGCATTGTGGGTTGGTTTCTGGAGTTATGGCACTCCAATTAGGTGCAGCTGGGTGCATGTTAACAGAGCCTCCTTGCTTTAGCCCCAACAGCATAAAATTAAAAACAACACCAGACTTATGAATAGGTAGGTTTGTGTCACAACACCACATGCAGCTGAAATAGCGTTAATGATTTCATTAGAATCACATATATCTCCCAGGTAAGGTGTAACATAATAAGTGAAATTAACCCATTGTATACAGTTATGCAAACTACAAAAAAAGATCCAACAACTACAAGAAATCATGAAACAAGAAACATCTGTACAGGTAAGAAAACATTACAGGCTAGAAAACATTGAATCAATACTTTCCTGGCATTACAATTTATAATGGTTGCCTGTAGTGTTATAGTTTTTTTTTTTTATTATCAATAGCAAAGATTCTGATAATTTATTGCTGCTTGTGATTGCTTGGGAGAAGGACGTGGATAGAAAATTGTCTGAGGAAGAATAGAGAAAAGTATGTTTAACTCCAGTGGATAGTTCACATTGCACACAACATGTTGAGTTGTGCAAAAAAAAAATACCCAAAAATTATACTGCTGGTATTTGGTTCCTAACAGAATATCTCATATCTTCATCCTTAAGCGTGACACCAGGGTACAAACAGTACAATAGGGACTGTCCTGCTTAAATCAGAACCGTTGAGAAGCCAACACTAGGAGCTGTCCAGAAATGTTATCTTTGCACAGGAAGGACCCGACACAAGCTCTGCACTAGCCCACCACTCAAACAAATATGGAAAGAATGGTTTCCCCATTTTCAGGGCACTGTGGGGATTCTTGACGGTCGTGTTATATTCTAGGAGAGTAATTGATGGCACCAATTTAATCCGGATTCAGCAGGGGGTGCGGCTGGTAGTCAATACTCCTTGTCATGTTTGAAGTCCAACCTGATATAAAACGCAGATATGATAGTATTACAAACTAGCAAATCAATTATATCCTACAATCCCCACATCTTACACATATAGTGCATTCAATCTATTCCAATGGCAAAAAACAACAGATATATCACAACAATGTCTGTGTAAAATCTGCTTTGTAATAATGGGAAACATTGCAGGAGAACATCCCCTGTCTGTCACTCACCTGAACATTTCAACTTTATCCCCACAACAAGTCCGATGACAAGGAACACTAAACAGACTGCAGCAAATATTACATAATAATGCCAGGTGATGTATTTCTTATTATCTAATTAACAAAGAGAAACAAGTTAAATATGGCAATTAAAACCTGAACAAATAGTTATATTTACTATGAAATTGTATATTTAGATAAAAGGTATTATGTTTTAAGAAATAAATTTGGAAGAAGGAAGATGTGTTAAAAAATACTTAAAATAGTTCATATGTATAGTGTTGTGTTTTAGGACAATTTATAACTAAGATTTCTGGATTAAATGGTAGTGGTGGAGGAAGAATTCATGAGAATTTGAAAATATAGTGCAACATGAGTTAAAGGCACACGTTATGTGTAAGATTAGGCCTATTGTATTATGGGAAAAGGTTATATACAGCAATAGTTAGAGTTATAGAGTAAGATATAATCAAGCAATAGGCAAGGTTGAATGGATGAAACAATATACAAATAAATAAGAAATCTAGGCGGATTATAGAGTACAAATACAAAAAAACAAGTCCTGCACTCAAACTCCTACTACTCTTGGGCAGCAGCAACGACAATAGTACACATCAGCCCCAATACATACAGTAAAAAACAAAGAAACAAGTTACCTGCGCTCCTCCCAAATCCCTATGCATATTTCAACAAATAGGTTATTTAGTTTCTTCAATGTCCCTGAGAGAGTTTTTCTTTTGTTTGGAGATTATGGGGTGAAGGAGGGCCATACTGACTCACAATGTTGTTCTGTAATTAATATGTTACAACAGGAAAGCAGGGCAGGACAGAAAGATATAAAAAGTAGGAACAAAGCATTTAATCAAATTACAGAAACTTGAAAGAAAGAAACTGATTTAAAAATAACTGCATATAAGGACAGATACACTAACTGATCTTTCATGCAACTTACCCCACATCACAATGAATGTCTCATTCAGGCTGCGGTGATCCACATGGCAGGAGTATATCACCCCCTCCTCTGGCAGTACTTCCACTGTGACTGTGATCTGATAGGTGCCATCAGTATTGGGGAGGACCTGTTTGGCCTCATCTGATGGAATCTCTATACCGTTTCTCTTCCAAATCACATCCACATCCCGGGGGTAAAACCCGTACACCTGACACTGAAGCTCTGTGACCCCATCTGATTGGTGGCTGGAAACCTTCACCTCTGGGGGAACTGATGTTAAAGAAACAAGTTAAAATCATTGTCACTATCTCAACCTTCTACATCTATATGACATCAGTGATAACACAGGAATAGTTTATGTCCTATTATTTGTACTGCAGTTTACCTCCCCTTTTATTAGGCCCCTCTGGTGCTTCAAGGGGGGGGGGGGGGGGAGGTTAAGCACAACTAGATTTTTGGTTTGCCCGAATATCTGATTAAATCCTATGAGAAGCTGTGTGACTCAAGAAATTGAATATTCCTGGCTGTTCAATGGGCTTGTGTTCCTCCTCCATTGCACTTACTCCAGAATTGGGAGATACCCCTTTAATTAACACATTAACCAATTGGAAGATATTGGCAGATGATGTATTTATATATAACACAAAAACCTATATGGAATCAATTTTTACAAAAGGAGAAAAGAAAAAACAATTTAAAAAACAGAATTGGGCCATTTTCACAGGATTGTAAAGTAGGAATTGTCGGGAATTCAAAGTGACAGTAATTAGAGGAGGAGAGACAAACAATGGGGAGATTTATTAAAGTTTCCTTCCTAAGGTTTCTATTTCCTGTCTTCTGATACAACGTGTGTCCTGGCTGTAAAACTCTTAGTATGTTAGTAATATATTGCTGCATTTCATGGGAATTGATTAACCCCTTAAGGACCAAACTTCTGGAATAAAAGGGAGTCATGACATGTCACACATGTCATGTGTCCTTAAGGGGTTAACACAAACAGTGTGTGAGGTTTATAGATATTTTATAATTGCAGAAGTTTATAAGAAATAAAAATAACATAACACAGTCTCATTTTAACCTGATAACAATAGTAACAGTCTGAATAGCGAGCAGCATGTCTAGATCAGCAAATACTGTAATAATCTATCCTGAAAGCAAACTGTGTCAGAGCTGATCATGGATGATGCGCTCACTCCCATATTGATACCATGTGACCAGTACATTGTGCTAGAGATATATATAGATACATACCTTGTACCTTGTTACAGTCCGGGTTAGACTGCCCATGTTCTAACCTGCCTGTAAATAACATTATATCTGGATCCATGTATACAGCTATGTGTGCTATGGGCGGTGTACGTACAGCATTCTGTACACTGCAGATTGTAGATAGTATACTCTGTGCTCACCTCTCCTGTCCAGCTCCTCCTTGCCAAACTCAATGTATTTATTCAGCCATTCAATACACTCAGTCTGCAGGTAATACTGGGCTCTGTCCCCCGCTCGCTGCTCTGGGTTATTCCATCTCTGTGCGCTGAGCTGAGCCTGGTCTGTGATCGGAATATAAACCCCACGCTCGGTATCCAGATACAGGAAATCCTTCCCATCATACCCATACTGCCAGTACCCCCCGATACTGCCATCATCCCTCAGCTCACAGCCGTACATCTCCTGGAATGTATGGAGACCTGCAAACAGCACAGACACGTTACACTGGGGTTACACAGAGAGTGATACAGGGATTATTAAGGTAAATCATGTATCCCATTGCTATAATTCACTTTACACCCCTAGTAATGACCCCCTCTTCCCTGTGTTGAGTTGTTGCTGTAACCTCACTCAGCAGATATTTTACAGAGAATCTCTGGTCATTATGTGAAACATTATGGCTGAGTGCGGAGTCTAATGCAGGAATACAAGTTACCAGCATATTCCTCCAACATATACAGAGCTATTCACTAAAGTGAGAATTGCAGGGAATTCAGAGTGAATATCAAATTCAAGGCCAAAGTAGTCAAACTGAGAGCAAAGCTGACTGGGAGAATTTTTCCAGTTCGGCTATTTTGACCTTAAATTTGATTTTCACATTGAATTCACACACAACACTCTAAATTCTCCTCTCCCTGTGACAGATTATCAGGTACAGAGAGAGCCAGGTAAGTGCGGCTAACGTTAATATCTAATTACTGATTGGAATGTTTCAGTTTTGCTGGACACTAAGTTGCACTGACTGTGTGTTTATATAACGTCAGTCCATGAAGGAACTTCCCAGGATCATCACAAGGATTCTTAATGGTAACTGACTGTGTGACTTTTAATTATTATGTTAATAAGTATTTCATTACTTTCTTTAAATAACCCACAGCCTTTCTTGACTGTATTTATTTTGAGAACATTCACTTTCCATAACCCATGAGGATGACAGAATGAGTTGGGTAATTATAATTATATTTAGGAGGGAGCTGACTTTATCCAATGTAAACACACTATGCATTTGAGCGCCTTTTGGAAAGTAAAAGTATGAATTTACTATTTAAAGCTGGATTTATATTAGTTTATATAACAGATGTATTTCTATCAGCTGTCATTGCTGTTCTATAGGGCTATCTCTGTATTAATATATTATACCAGTATTGGCAGCTATCTCACACTGATACACTGTATACCGCTCAGTATGGATGGCAGGGCCGGACTGGGAATTAAAAGCAGCCCTGGAAAAAAAGATTTACCAGCCCCATAATGCGTCGCGCCAGCATAGTGTGCAGATACAGAGTTAGAAAAGAGAACTTAAAATTAAAAACTATTACTCCAACGTAAAGAAAAGCACTCATAGGCTTCAAAATAAACAAAAGTGCTGATTTATTTTAAGCAGACGTGCATGTAATCAATGTTTCAGTCCAACTACCTTGACATATTAAGGAAAGCTTGGTAATGGGACTGAAATAGTGAATGTATGTATGGCACAACTGTAAAAAATTGACGTTATCTTATTTATATTGAAGTCCTGTGGGTGCGCGCTTCACTTTAAATATGTTATTGTAAATATAAAAGGCATAATTTTATATATATATATATATATATATATATATATATATATATATATGTGTGTATATATATATATATATGTGTGTGTGTATGTATGTATGTATGTATATATATATATATGTATGTATGTATATATATATGTATATAACTAATACACACATTAATATACATGTCATATACCATTGGAGGATCCAGAGCCTGATCCCGGGAGGGGAAAAAAATCCATGTACAATAACCAGTACTGCTCTGTGTAGTGGTTATTGCGCAAGGAGTGCCGGGACCCCTTCACAGAGTAAGAAGTCAAACCGTTTAAAACCCCTTAAGGACACATGACATGTGTGACATGTCATGATTCCATTTTATTCCAGAAGTTTGGTCCTTAAGGGGTTAAGAACAGTTTGACAACTTACCTGGGGTCTGCTGGGATATGGGGCTGTAGTAGGGTATAGGAGCAGTGGTGCAATGTGTGAGGGGTGCAGTGTGTGTGTGAAAGGTTCAGTGTATGTGTGTGTGTGGGGGGGGGGGTGTAGTGTGTGAATGCGTAGGGTGTGTGGGGAAATGTGTGTATGGGGGGGCTGTGAATGTGTGTGTGGGGGGCTTTAAATGTGTGTGGGGGGCAATGTGTGCATGTGTATGGTGTGTGTGTGGGGGTAGTGTGTCTATGGGGCTAGAGTTCACTTTCAACACTGCGACCACCAGGGGAGAGCCTCGTGGGGGGGTGGGGGGGGGGAGAGGAGTCTCCCCTCTCCTTCCCAGTCTCTCTCTTCCCCCTCTGCCTTTCTCCCCCTCCCCTTGTGTGTGTCTCTCCTTTCTCCCTCTGTTTCTCTCTTCCCCCTCCCCTTGTGTGTCTCTCTCCTTTCTCCCTGTCTCTCTCTTCCCCTCTGTCTCTGTCTCCCCCCCTTTCCCTGTGTCTCCCTCTCCTCCACATCTCTCTTCCCCTCTTTCTCCTCCCTTTCCCTGTGTCTCTCTCCCCCACATCTCTCTTCCCCACATCTCTCTTCCCCTCTGTCTCTTCCCCCCTTTCCCTCTCTCTCCCCCACATATCTCTTCCCCTCTGTCTCTCTCCCCCCTTTCTATGTGTCTCTCTCTCCCCCACACATCTCTTCCCATCTGTCTCTCTCCCCCACATATCTCTTCCCCTCTGTCTCTCTCCCCCTTTCCATGTGTCTCTCTCTCTCTCTCTCCCACATATCTCTTCCCCTGTCTCTCTATTCTCCCCCCTCTGCCTCTTTCTCCCTCCTTTCCCTGTGGCACTCTCCCTCCCCCTCTGTCTCTCTATTCTCCCCCCTCTGTCTCTCTATTCTCCCTCCTTTTCCTGTGGCACTCTCCCTCCCCCTCTGTCTCTTTCTTTCACCCCCCCCATCTCTTTCTTGCACCCCCCTGTCTCTTTTTTGCACCCCCTCTGTCTCTTTCTTGCACCCCCCACCCATTCTCCCTCCCCTTCTGTCACTTTCTTGCACCCCCCATTCTCCCTCCCCCTCTGTCTTTCTTGCACCCCCCATTCTCCCTCCCCTTCTGTCTCTTTCTTGCACCCCCCACCACCCATTCTCCCTCCCCCTCTGTCTCTTTCTTGCACCCCCCCACCCATTCTCCCTCCCCCTCTGTCTCTTTCTTGCACCCCCCCCACCCATTCTCCCTCCCGCTCTGTCTCTTTCTTGCACCCCCCCACCCATTCTCCCTCCCCTTCTGTCACTTTCTTGCACCCCCCCATTCTCCCTCCCCTATGTCTCTTTCTTGCACCCCCCACCCATTCTCCCTCCCCTTCTTGCACTTTCTTGCACCTACCTAAGAGGAGTCAGGGCGGGAAGCGCGTTCCACGCTACAGCCTCGCCGGTCCGGCGGCATTTCTAATGCTGGGGGCTGAGCCTGAAGGAGGAGGGAGGAGCATGTCTCTGTACCATGCTCCCTCGCGGTTCCTGTGCTGTGAATTGTGGGAACCGCGAGGGAGCATGGTACAGAGACATGCTCCTCCCTCCTCCTTCAGGCTCAGCCCCCAGCATTAGAAATGCCGCCGGACCGGCGAGGCAGCCACCCGGTCCGGCGGCTCAGAGTATGTGCCACCGGACCGGCCACCCGGTGGCACATACATTGCCAGAGCAGCCCCCAGGTGCCGCGGCCCACCGGGAAATTTCCCGGTATCCCGGTGGGCCAGTCCGGCCCTGATGGATGGATGCATTGTGATATTAAACACATAAACAATGTCTGCACTTAAACATTGCCACATGTCTCACCTCCAGTCTGGTTATAGCGATGCATTGCTATCCTCACATTGAGTTTGTGTGTAGCCTCAGCTTCTTTGTTGATCTCTGTCTCTCCCTCCCAGTAATCGGGTCCCAGTCTCTCCATCCACGGAGTCACAGGAACAGCCCGGCCGATGTCGCTGCTGTATGTTTTAATCTGTATCCCGTCCACATAGCCAACAGAAATGTACTCCGGTAGCCCATGTCCTGGAGCTGAGACTGCCGTGTGATAATACTGGAGAGAGTGACCTGAAAATAAAATATAGAGATGCAGGAAAGTCTGTAATGACATTAATAAAACTTACATTTTATTTTATAATCTGAAAAATGGCCACTAGGGGTCACTAGCATGTTCCAAGCCGTCACACAACGCTGAAACTAGCACCGTTCTATATACTGAGGGAAAGTGAGAATTCAAAGTGATTTTAAGATTTTAGGCCAAAATAGCTGAACTGAAAGCATGGCTGCCTTAAATTTGAAATTCGTTTTTAATTCACTTTGAATTCTCACTGTAGTGAATAACCCTGTCAATTTCTTAAAGGGACTCTCCAGTGCCAGGAAAACCAACCGTTTTCCTGGCACTATACGCCCCCTCTTCCTCCCACTCATCCCAGGTTGCTGAAGGGGTCAAAACCCCTTCAGTGACTTACCTGTATCCAGCGCCGATGTCCCTTGGCGCTGGATCAGGCTCCGCCTACGCTCCTTCCCCGCCAGATAACGTCCTATTGAGCATGCGCGGCCGGCGGCAGGGGAGACCTAATGCACATGCACGGCAATGCCGTGCACACACATTAGACCTCCCCATAGGAAAGCATTGAATAATGCTTTCAATGCTTTCCTATGGGGATTTCAGCAACGCTGGAGGTCCTCACATAGCGTGAGGACGTCCAGTGACGTTATAGCACACTTTCCGTGTTCTATGAACACAGAAGTGCCCTCTAGTGGCTATCTATTAGACAGCCACTAGAGGAGGAGTTAACCCTGCAAGGTGATTATTGCAGTTTATGAAAACTGCAATAATTACACTTGCAAGGTTAAGGGTAGTGGGAGTTGGCACCCATACCACTCCAATGGGCAGAAGTGGTCTGGGAGCCTGGAGTGTCCCTTTTAAGAGATTCTAGAGGCGTCCAGACAAATTAACCTCATTAAAGGGATCCGCTTGCTGTGTCCCTGTGGTTTTAATCCTACAAGTAAAAACATTGTGTTTCTGTAGGTTCGGCAATGTTTACAGTGAAGGGTTAAAAAGGCTCCAAAGGCCGTCACAATGACCGGCACTAGTGTCACTACTCAGATGGTCTCATAGAGGTGATGTGACTAATGCAGCACAGTGTTTTGCTGCCCATGTGCTCTAACCTCGCAATGCTTTCCTACAGGAAATCACTGAATTGGCTGAGATCATTTCTGAGGCTGGCTGCAGAGAGACCACCGCAGCGTGTTAACCTTATTAATTGACTCGAGAGGGAAGGTAACTAAACTGCCATGAGACACTATAATGTTAGGAGTACACAGTTACACATTTGTATCCCTAACACTGTAGTTTCCTTGAAAGATAATTAAATAAACCACAGCAAATAAAATAATTAGTTAAAGATATTGTTACGCAGTTATTTCAGAAGCTTCCTTTAAGAAACATAGTTGCTAGCAATACACAGAGGTTGGTAGCTTTAGCACTGTGTCACTAACTGGGGCAGTTTTGTGACTCCCAGTGGCCAGTTTTAAGATTAGAAATTAATCGTTAAGTTTTAAACATTAACTTAGGCCTTTTTTCTGGACTTATTTTTAGATTTCAGAAGCCCATTCCTCCACCTTCAGTTTCAGCGGAGGCTTTAGCCAGGAGCCCCATGAGCCAGACACAGAGCGTTTCAAGGAGTGAAGTGGGCTCAGAGAACAGAATACACATTTCATACTCACCTTACTATTTTTTAGGGGGGGCGGGGGGTTGTGTGTTTCTGTTTTTGAAGATATAATTACGTTTGTATTTGAGGGTGTCAATATGTATGTGTGTATGAGAGTGCAATTGTGTCTGTGTGGGTTTCTGTGTCTGAGTGAGTGAAGGTGCCAAACACACTATATATTATTATTTATGGCACCCATTTATTAACACACACATACACCAACTCTCCAATCACACACCTCTGCATTCATATAAAGCACAAACTAACACTCTATAGAAAAATAACCCTGCATTCACACACACAGTGACATCTCATACAGATACACGCCTACGTTATTGATACAGTTTGTAGGTGTTATTGCTGTGGAGCACGCACAATGCATATTACATTACAGAGTCACACAGCAACAAAACAAACAGTAACATGAATTATTGATATTTTTTTTCGTCCTTACTGCAATTAAATATTTTTACACTAACTACACCTGAGAGGGGTTAGTGTGAGAATTCCGCAGATTATGTCTGGCAGAGGATTATGGGAATTGTCGTTCAACAGAAGCTGAGGAAGGCAATGCAACCCTTATTTGAACGAGATAGCAATATAATAATAATCCTCACAGAAAATGGGTTCATGTCTTTATTATGACTTTTATATTAGATTGTACAGTGCTATGGAATTTGCTGGCACTATATAAATAATAAAATAATAATGCTCTCACTGCTTCTATCTAATTATTAACAGCCAGGGGGCAGGGTGTGGATACACAAACAGGAATGTTGCTTAACTTGATAAACAGGATAGAAACAAAACACATTTTTTATTTGAATAATGTGGTAGAAAATTCCTACCGAATTCTTGGTTGTTTATGTTCCCTTCTTTTTTACAGAACAAGTAATATCACAATATAGATTTAAAAATAAATATATAAACACTCTATTAAATGACTAATCCATTCATAAGTGCAGTCACACACAACAAAATAAAATAAAAGGTGAAAAAACAAAATGTGAGGAAAGATGTGAAAAAAAGAGTCCTACGGTAGTGGTGAGATTCAGCTAGTTCGCACCGGTTCATGCGAACCTGTTGCTTAAATTTAACAAGTTCGCCGAACCATTAGCGAAGCCGGCCCCCACCTGGTGCACAAAAATAAAGAGATTTCTGCGCTCCCTCTGTCTGCAGGCAGCGTGCGGCTCCATAAAGGAACTACACGCACACTATGCTAGCTTCGGGAGTGCATCCCGCTCTGCGTAGGAGTGCCCGGTGTCACGTGACTACCTGGCGCTCAGTGTGAAAGAGGCAGGGCACTCCGCTGGACGTGGAAAATCCCTCCTCCCCTGCCTGGACAGATAACAACTAACTGTAACTGTGGCTGCCTACCATTTGGAGAAAGAGGGAGAGAGAGAGGGGGACATGGAGAGAAAGGGCAAGAGGAAATGAAGGGGAGGGGGCAGAAATGGTAGAGGAATTTGGAGAGAAGGGGCAAGGAGACAGGAATAGTAGGCAAACATGGAGAAAATGGCAAGTAGACATGGAGGGGAGGGGGACAGAAATGGTAGGGGAACATGGAGGGGAGGGCAAGGGGACATGGAGAAAAGGCCAAGGGGGACATAGAGAGGAGTGGGACATGGATTAGAGGGGGCATCTAACTGTAACTGTGACTGACAGGCTGCCTACCATTTGGAGAAAGAGGGAGAGAGAGAGGGGGACGTGGAGAGAAGGGTCAAGGGGTCATGGAGGGGAGGGGGCAGAAATGGTAGAGGAACTTGGAGAGCCGGACATGAATGGTAGGTGGACATGGAGGGGAGGGCAAGGGGACATGGAGAGGAGGAGGACAAGGATGGTAGGGGGACATGGAGAGAAGGGGCAAGGGGACAGCAATGGTAGGGAAACATGGAGAGAAGGGGTAAGGGGACATGGAGGGACGAAGACTGGAATGGTAGGGGAACATGGAGTGAAGGGGTAAGGGGACATGGAGGGAAGAAGACTGGAATGGTAGGGGAACATGGAGTAAAGGAGTAAGGGGACATGGAGGGAAGAAGACTGGAATCGTAGGGGAACATGGAGTGAAGGGGTAAGGGGACATGGAGGGAAGAAGGTTGGAATGGTAGGGGAACATGGAGAGAAAGGCAAGGGGACATGGAGGGTAGGGCAACATGGAGAGAAGGGGAACATGGATGAAAGGGGATAGGAGACAAGGAGGGGAGAGAGACATGGATGAAATGGATAGGGGCACATGGAGAGGAAGATGATATGGATGGAAGGGGGAGGTAGACATGGATTGAATGGGTTAGGGGACATGGAGATGAGGGGAACATTGATGCAAGGGGTTAGGGGACAAAGAGAGAGAGATATGGTTAAAAAGGGTAGGGGTATGGTAGGGGTATGGAGGGGAGGGGGGGATACATGGACGGAAAGGGTTTGGGGACATGGATGGAAAAGGGGTGGGAGACATGGGTGGAAGGGACTCTGTCGATGTGCGTGCATGCATTACATATGAAAAGTCAGAACTAGATAATAAAAGTTTTTAATCCCACTTCTATCCTAAGGGATTATATCACCAAGGATTATCCCTAAGTATATTCTCTTCTGTAATTTTATATCAGTGCTAAAGTAACTGTCAATTAGAAAAGTTATTCAGTAAAGTGACAATTCAAGGTGAAATTCAAATTTAAGGGCCAGAGTAGCCGAACTGAATGGATGGCTGACTTAGAGAATGTTTCCAGTTCGGCTATTCTGACCTTAGATGTGAAATTTACTATAAATTCACCTTGAATTCCCACTTTAGTGAATAACGCTGTAGATCTCAGGTAATCGAGAGGATCGGCCTGTTTACCAGTCACAATAGTAAACTGTGTGAGAAACCAACCTCTGTGTGTTACACACTCTGTATGATATATGTTATATATTGCACAGCCTACTGGTCTCACAGATAAATAAAAGTAAATATAAAAACTTTATAAAATATAAAACTTTGTATTCACAGTCAGAACTTGGGCGGCAGCCATAATACATACACTAGCCACAAAGACCTTACTATTGGAGGTCAACCTGGCTAAACAGCACTTTAATACACAAGCAGGTGGGAGGTTTAGTAAAATGATGATAGTAAACTGTAACAGAAATTCTAGTAAGGGAGAGTCCGGGCCTTTATAAGGAGAGATGGTAAATGGAATAGAGAAACGAGGAGGGGAATTCTCAAGTAGTCGTAGGGTAGTCTATGACATAAATCTGTCAGGTGAAGAGAAGGACAAGAGTATGCAGGTGTGTAATAATACATTTAGACACATAGTGTGAACTCCTGTGAAGCATGTTAATGTCCCCAAATGGTGAAATTACCACGACAGTACCACTACACACAATAATTACTTATTCTATCTCTGTTTTACCAGTAGAACTATCTAGTATAGAAATATTCTATATGCTATACTCACCTGAATAGATGGTAGGGGCCTGAAGGACTACCAGAAAAAGGACAGGAAACATCTTCTCGTGAGTCAAACCACAATCTGTCAGACTTCACTCAATGAGGTTGTACAAACACTGCTGTGAAACAAGATAATTGAATGAAGCTGAAAGCGGATGGAATGTAATTTGACACTATCCAGTTACTAACTCATAAACACTGAGTTCAGGTAAATTTAATTTAATTGAAAGTGGAGCTTCTGTGTAAGACAGGTGGCATGATGCTGTTGGTTGTGGAACCCCGTCCATCCTGGTGGGAGGGCGTGAGCTAACCTGACATAACAAAAACAGCCATGAAACTGTCCTGTCATAAACACAAAAACTGTCAGTGACAAATACCTCTTGCCAGCTAACTGAATGACAGGAAGTTGTGTAACCGACTATTCCAGTTGTGAAGATGAACATTATATGAACATGAACAAAAGTAAATTGAAGCTGCTAATATATGTAGTGAGGACAGAATAGAGGGGTTAACCCTTCACAAAAGTTTAAATGTAGAGAGCGAGAGAACATAATCTGTCCTAGTACAGATAAATTCCTAAATACATTTTACACATAAAATATAACGTTTAATCAGTATTGTTAAAAAAAAAAAAAAAGGGAATAAATATCCTAAAGACACAGGAATACAAGGGGTTAAAGAAATATATACAGGGGATAAATATATACAGGAAGAGTAGTGACCAAAGATAGGTACCTATGTAGAGAATTTAGTGTGTAAGGAGATAATTGTTGGGTGTCTACCAGGATGTAACAAAAAATTGCTACAGTTGTATAAACTCCTGGTTGAACGAATTAGTTGCTTTTCATTACATCAAATGGCTGAAGAAAGGCAGCTACTAGAGATTAAACTAATATATGAAACAATGTTAAAGGATCACTATAGGGCAGGGTTTCCCAATTCATTTTCCCATTGGAACCCTTTGACATGGTATAGCAAAACTTTGGAACCCCTACAAAATAATGTGTGCCGTAGAGTAGCGCAGAACAACGCAGCGGAAACCTTTTAATGAGCAGAGTGTAATGTTCTCTTTTGCTGGCAAATTCTTTGTATATCTGGTTTAATTGTTGACAATTGTATTCGCATGTCTGCAGTTGCGTCAAGTCGATTTTGATACTTTGTTTTTGTTGCAGAGTAGAGCGAGAATCCAGCGAATGGCAACAGAACTTTGATTGCCCGCTTGGACAATTCTGGGTATTCTTCGCGTAAATCACCCCAAAAAGCAATAAGAGAAACTTCTTTAAATTTTAGACTTAGTTGACCGTCAGAAGTTATAGCGATCAGATTCTCAAAATCTACAAAACTCCTGACGCAATTCAAACATTCTAACAAGGACTTTACCACGTGATAGCCAGCGGACTTCTGAATGCAAAAGCAGAGCAGAGTGGCGACTACCCATATCTTCACATATTATTTTAAATAGTCCGGACTGTAATGGTCGACTTTTTATAAAATTAATAATCTGGACCGATTCATCAAGCACAGTTTTAAGTGAGATTGAAATATTTTTAGCTAGCGGTGCATGTCTGTGAAGAACACACTGAGAACAGGTGCTGTTTTTCGCTACATTTCTTATTCGTGTCACAGCGCCGGCCACTTTCCCAACCATTGCTTTGGCACCATCACTGCACACATCTACACATTTATCCCAAATTATACTGTGTGCGTTCATGAACGTTTGGATATAGTTATTAAAGATGTTCTCACCAGTGGTATGAGTATTTAAAGTTTCACACAGAAGCAAGTCTTCTTCAATCTGTTTGTCAAAATGATATCTAACAAAAACCAAAAAAACTGAAAGTCCTGCAACATCTGTGGCTTTGTCTAATTGCAGCGAGTACCCATCACATTGATGCAGTCGAGAAATTAGTTCAGTATGGATGTCATCAGCAAGATCATGAATACGGCGCAAA
Source organism: Pelobates fuscus (assembly GCF_036172605.1). NCBI lineage: Eukaryota > Metazoa > Chordata > Amphibia > Anura > Pelobatidae > Pelobates > Pelobates fuscus. The sequence goes on from NC_086325.1 coordinate 27,157,248, forward strand.
ACTGTGTTGTTGGAAAGTGGCACAGCTTCAATTTTTTTAGATCAACTTCTCACTTAAAATACATGACACTATTTCTTTTGCACATGGTTTTATTAGTGATTCCCCAATTGTGTGTGTGCTTCTCCTGCAAGTGCTATGCGGTAACTCACTCCGTAAGAAGCCTCTGTGGCTTTTTCATTAGCATGTTGAAATTTTTTGCTCATAAATTGTTTACTCTTCTGTTACTCATTTAGATTTCGCTTAAAAAAGTCAATGTCTTTATCTTTGTACTCTGCGCGGTTTTGCTCAAAATGACCATGTAATTTAGCCGTTTGCTAATGAACTGTTTGGCAATATTTTATTGCAAAGTACGCATTGTGCTTCAGGAAAATCTTCATTTCTGGCACTAGTGAATCCAAATGACAAGTAGCTATCATCATATTTTCTCTTCTTTGTTTGAGAAGAAGATTGGCTAGCATTGTGTGCTTTTCCTTTTTTTTTTTTTGACTTGTCACTTGTCTCTGCTATTTGAAGAACAGTAGATACAACTATTTCGGGCATGTTTTCAGGATTTTTACTTATATCTTCTTTCTCAGTTTCTATAAGTGCCGAACAAGCAGAAGTAGTAATAATTTTTCTCTGAAGAGTTCCCTGCTTTAACCAGCTTTCCAAATTCATGGTTGTTTATTGGTAAAAATAAAAATAAAAAAAAAGATTTGAACACTTTGAAACAATACAGATTGTTGATCTGACTGAAAAGGAGGCTGATTTTGATAACGCTCTTAGAAAGAACTAAACGTATGCAGGATTTTTGGTTAGACGTGGAGCAAAAAGATTTGAACACTTTCAAAAATACAGTTAACAGTTTTTGGCCCCTGACAGAATCTTTCAATGCCCCTGACAGAGTCTTTCAATGCCCCTTACAGAGTCTTTTAATGTCCCTTACAGAGTCTTTCAATGCCCCTGACAGAGTCTTTTAATGTCCCTTACAGAGCCTTTCAATGACCCTAGCAGAGTCTTTCAGTGCCCCTGGCAGAGTCTTTCAATGTCCCTTACAGAGTCTTTTAATGTCCCTTACAGAGTCTTTCAATGCCCCTGACAGAGTCTTTTAATGTCCCTTACAGAGCCTTTCAATGACCCTAGCAGAGTCTTTCAGTGCCCCTGGCAGAGTCTTTCAATGCCCCTTACAGAGTCTTTTAATGTCCCTTACAGAGTCTTTTAATGTCCCTTACAGAGTCTTTCAATGCCCCTGACAGAGTCTTTCAATGCCCCTTACAGAGTCTTTTAATGTCCCTTACAGAGTCTTTTAATGTCCCTTACAGAGTCTTTCAATGCCCCTGACAGAGTCTTTCAATGCCCCTTACAGAGTCTTTTAATGTCCCTTACAGAGTCTTTCAATGCCCCTGACAGAGTCTTTTAATGTCCCTTACAGAGCCTTTCAATGACCCTAGCAGAGTCTTTCAGTGCCCCTGGCAGAGTCTTTCAGTGCCCCTGACAGAGTCTTTCAATGCCCCTCCAAGAGTATTTGAATGCCCCTGACAGAATATTTAAATGCCCCTCAAAGAGTATTTCAATGCCCCTTGACAGAATCTTTCAATGCCCCTGACAGAGCCTTTTGATGTCCCTAGCAGAGAATTTCAATGCCCCTGACAGAGTCTTTCAATGCCCCTGACAGAGTATTTTAATGTCCCTTACAGAGCCTTTCAATGTCCCTAGCAGAGTCTTTCAGTGCCCCTCAAAGAGTATTTCAATGCCCCTGACGAGAATTTCAATGCCCCTGGCAGAGTCTTTCAGTGCCCCTGGCAGAGTCTTTCAGTGCCCCTGACAGAGTCTTTCAGTGCCCCTGACAGAGTCTTTCAGTGCCCCTGACAGAATATTTCAATGCCCCTCAAATAGTATTTCAATGACCCTTGACAGAATCTTTCAATGCCCCTGACAGAATCTTTCAATGCCCCTGACAGAGCCTTTTGATGTCCCTATCAGAGAATTTCAATGCCCCTGACAGAGTCTTTCAGTGCCCCTGACAGAGTTTTTCAGTGCCCCTAAAACAGTATTTTAATGCCCCTCAAAGAGTATTTCAGACAGTGCCCCTGACAGAGTTTTTCAATGCCCCAGACAGAGTCTTTCAGTGCCCCTGACAGTCTTTCAATGCCTCTGAAAGAATATTTCAATGCCCCCTGACAGTCTTTCAATGCCTCTGAAAGAGTCTTTCAATGCCCCTGGCAGAGTCTTTCAGTGCCCCTGAAAGAGCTTTTCAGTGCCCAGTCAGAGTCTATCAGTGCCCCTGACAGAGTCTTTCAATGCCCCTCAAAGAGTATTTCAATGCCCACTGATAGAATCCTTCAATGCCCCTGACAGAACCTTTTGATGTCCCTAGCAGAGAATTTCAATGCCCCTCAAAGAGTATTTCAGTGCCCCTCAAAGAGTATTTCAATGCCCCCTGACAGAATCTTTCAATGCCCCTGACAGAGCCTTTTGATGTCCTTAGCAGAGAATTTCAATGCCCCTCAAAGAGTCTTTCAATGCCACTGACAGTCTTTCAATGCCCCTGACAGAGTATTTCAATGCCCCTGACAAAGTCTTTAAAAGCCCTGACAGAGCCTTTCAATGTCCCTACCTAACAGATTTCTATGTCCCTACCTAACAGAGCTTTCTATCTGGCAATAACAGAGCTTTAAATAACAGATCCACTCTCTATCACTCCTCTACCATAAGTGATAGAAAATAGCTGATGGCAGAACTGGCTGACTGCTGGGCGGGCTCTCTCATGGACGAGCTAAGTCCTTAAGTGGCTGACTGATGGCAGGACGGTCGGCAGGGCGGGCTCTGATGGCAATGTGTCCTTAAGCCTTACGGCAAGGCTGATGGCACAGCAAGGCGGGCTTAAGATCGCATCTCTTATGAGATCGCGGTTGCGCGATCTCTGCTGGTTCCTACCTGGTTCCTGGTTCCTACCTTCTGGTAACAGCAGATAGCAGCGGCCATCTTGGATGTGGCAAAATGCCGTGGAACACCAATTGGGAAACGCTGCTACAGGGTCAGGAACACAAACACAAAGCTTTTTCCCAGCCTGACCTAAATACATTTGTGGGGGCAAACCTGGCCCCCATAGGCGTACCCTGTTCTTGCAAATAAAATTTGGAATTAAAAATAAATAATTATTGGTTAGTGTCCAATAAATACTGTCCATAAGAAAATCTATTTGTTTAGTTCTAAATTTTCCAGATTCCTCTAGACACTTTTTCACTATTTCACATCCTAAATTATGCTAATTGATGTATACAAAGATGACACATCACTAGTTACTAAAACATATGTATCCTTCCATTCTTTGCCCCTTAAAACTTTTATAATATCCGCTGTATCCTTCACATATGACAGCATCACTTTAGATTTTGAAAGGTTTGCAGAAATTGAGCCAATACCCAATACTATTGGTCTACCTGGTGGACAAACAGCTTTTATTTATGATAGCCCTGAATGGGAGGCAAACCTAGTCTCCTACCGAAGATACATTGATGACCTGATTTTTATTTGGGATGGGCCTTGAGAACTTTTAGATGCATTTTTAAGTAAAATAAATAATAATGATTGGGGTATCTCCCTTACCAGCCAGTATAGTAAGAATAAAGCGGTTCATTTGGATCTAGATATATACATTGAAGGCAGAGAAATTAAAACAATGAAAAAAAAATTTCAAAGGTGGATGCCAACAATTATGTATTATTCAACAGTGGGCACTACACAACATGGCTTACCAATATACCCAAGGGTCAATTTCAAAGGATTAGGAGAAATTGTACAAGCACGGAAGTGTATGATGAACAGGCAGAAATATTGGCAGAAAGATCTATGCAAAAGGATTATCCCAGCCAGCTCGTTTTAAAAGCTAAAGAAGAATGTAGGAAGTTGAATCAAGATGATCTGATAAACAATAACAAGGCAATGAGTAAAAATAGTGAGAATATCCCCTAGTTTTTGATTTTAATGATAGTTAAAAAGAAATAAGACACATTATCAACAAGCATTGGCACCTGCTTAAAAAAGAGTTACAGACACAATTACCCGATAAACCTTTTTTGATTGTGCTTTTTAGCATTGGAGACCTTTAATGCAAAGAGTTAATTTAATTAATCTCATTTAAAAGGGATAACCGATTTTATTATTCTTAACTTGTGAATGTATAAATAGATTGATTTAAATGTTTGTGAGACAACTTCTGTATATGAAAATGTTGTCTTTTGCTGCCATGTGTTCAATGGAGTTTTGCCTCTGTCCTTGGAGATAATTGGATTACTTCCCAATTATCTCCAGGATAGAAGACTCTGTGGAACTGGTTTTGGGAAAAAAAGCCATGCTTCATCTGGTCACAAAGGACTACGATCTATCTTTTGAACCACTGGACCAATTTGTATAATTTTGACATATGTTCGTATTTGGAGTATGCTGATCCTGAAAATGTAAGTTTATGTGAATGTGATGCATACTTTTAAAGTTATGAATAATGTGGAAAAACTGTATTTCTCGGCTTGTGATAAATACATTACCCATTGTGTAAGGTAATTGTATCCCAGGCAGAGGGGAGGATTTTGTGTGGGAGTGTCTGAGTGTATTGTACGTGTTTATTGGTTGTTTTCCAAAACCCTGTGGGTGGTACTAATGTTTATATAAGAACAATAAACCCACAGCTCTGTCTGTTCCTGCTTGACCCTCAAAACGGAGC